>NC_068429.1:7588420-7750920 GCF_023373465.1 Oncorhynchus keta | reverse complement strand
CGTGGCTCATTTGACCCGAATTGACCAATCACTTGGTATTGGTATCACTCTGATTTAATCTCTGATTTAATTGCAAATTAAGATAACAATGTTCAAGCTTTCCTCACCCTGACTGCACCTGCTATTTCCTGCCTCTTTTTATTTATGTCATTAAGCTATACCATCGAAAAGCACCAATGAGCACCAACATGAGACGTTCATAAGGAGCATGTTAAATTGGGTGTCAAACGAAAGCAAAGTATTTTTGGGGGGGGCATTGATAAATTTATCAACCGTTTCCCCGTCTTAAAAACGAGGGCGTAAATTAAAGGCTGTGATTTCTACATGAACAGATGCAAAAGGGGGTCTTGGGAAAAAAAATCTTCCAGACATTCTTAACAGGCTTCAGGAATGGATGCACTAACATCATGCCGTAAAGGCCCCTGCCAACTAACATCAACACTTTTATATTGCGTTTTTGGAGAAATATTCCCTTGTGTTCCTTGTTTTCAAAAACTGACACATCTTTAAGATATTTTCACATTTCTCTGCCTCGTAAGGAGGGTTGGATTATGAAAGTTCACAGTAAGTAAAGGACCTACCAAATTAGTTAAAGTGATTTAAAAAAAAATAAAAAAATTTTTTTACTGATATGCATTTTGTGTATGAATTATTAAGTGGTTCAAACTTTAGAAGGAAAAAAATGCAACTGAATTTTAATGGAACTGAATTAAGTTACAAACCATAGTGTCGTCTCCTAATACTGTCCTCCCTTCCACTGACTGTTATGTTCAGCTCATAGTGTCTCCTGTTACTGTCCTCCCTTCCACTGACTGTTATGTTCAGCTCATAGTGTCTCCTGTTACTGTCCTCTCTTCTACTGACTGTTATGTTCAGCTCATAGTGTCTCCTGTTACTGTCCTCTCTTCTACTGACTGTTATGTTCAGCTCATAGTGTCTCCTGTTACTGTGTCTCTCACTGTTATGTTCAGCTCATAGTGTCTCCTGTTACTGTCCTCTCTTCTACTGACTTCAGCTCATAGTGTCTCCTGTTACTGTCCTCTCTTCTTCTACTGTTATGTTCAGCTCATAGTGTCTCCTGTTACTGTCCTCTTGTTATGTTCAGCTCATAGTGTCTCCTGTTACTGTTCTACTGACTGTTATGTTCAGCTCATAGTGTCTCCTGTTACTGTCCTCCCTTCCACTCTTCTACTGACTGTTTACTGTCCTCTCTTCTACTGACTGTTATGTTCAGCTCATAGTGTCTCCTGTTACTGTCCTCTCTTCTACTGACTGTTATGTTCAGCTCATAGTGTCTCCTGTTACTGTCCTCTCTTCTACTGACTGTTATGTTCAGCTCATAGTGTCTCCTGTTACTGTCCTCTCTTCTACTGACTGTTATGTTCAGCTGTTATGTTCAGCTCAGCTAGTGTCTCCTGTTACTGTCCTCCCTTCTACTGACTGTTATGTTCAGCTCATAGTGTCTCCTGTTACTGTCCTCTCTTCTACTGACTGTTATGTTCAGCTCATAGTGTCTCCTGTTACTGTCCTCTCTTCTACTGACTGTTATGTTCAGCTCATAGTGTCTCCTGTTACTGTCCTCTCTTCTACTGACTGTTATGTTCAGCTGACTGTTATGTTCAGCTCATAGTGTCTCCTGTTACTGTCCTCTCTTCTACTGACTGTTATGTTCAGCTCATAGTGTCTCCTGTTACTGTCCTCCCTTCCACTGACTGTTATGTTCAGCTCATAGTGTCTCCTGTTACTGTCCTCTCTTCTACTGACTGTTATGTTCAGCTCATAGTGTCTCCTGTTACTGTCCTCTCTTCTACTGACTGTTATGTTCAGCTCATAGTGTCTCCTGTTACTGTCCTCTCTTCCACTGACTGTTATGTTCAGCTCATAGTGTCTCCTGTTACTGTCCTCCCTTCCACTGACGTACTGTCATGTTCAGCTCATAGCTCTTTTATTTTGTCTTTCTGTTGTCTGATGGTCAAACCAAGACAACCCCTCCCTCCCACTCTTCAGTTAATGTCACCTCTCCCAGCTCTTACTGACACCTACCTACCCTGTCGTGCTGTATCCAGCATCCTCACCCACTGAGCACCTGGAGGACCATGGAAGTTGACATTTGGTCAGTCCACCTTGGCATTGATGTTATCGTCCACAGACGGACCGGACTGGACCAAATCTAAACCCTATTATAGACGTATGTTTCACAGGTTTGAATCGTACAGTTAGTAGAGCAGTACAATACAAAGACTCTACTGTACTGAACTTTACTCTACCCTACTGTGCTGTGGTGTCTGAACTTGTGAAACACGAGGAAAATGACTTTCATATCCATAATTTTGACTCACTACTACCAGGTGGATATCACAAAATTGGGAAGGAAAAAATGTTTTAAAAAGTTGTTTTTTAAAAATAAAAAAACACAACTTGGAAATCAGTGTGGAAGTGTTACTGTGGAATTACCCTGTTCAGTCTTGACCTGAAGGTTCACACTGTGGAAGTGTTACTGTGGAATTACCCTGTTCAGTCTTGACCTGAAGGTTCACATTGTGGAAGTGTTACTGTGGAAGTGTTACTGTGGAATTACCCTGTTCAGTCTTGACCTGAAGGTTCACACTGTGGAAGTGTTACTGTGGAATTACCCTGTTCAGTCTTGACCTGAAGGTTCACACTGTGGAAGTGTTACTGTGGAAGTGTTACTGTGGAATTACCCTGTTCAGTCTTGACCTGAAGGTTCACACTGTGGAAGTGTTACTGTGGAATTACCCTGTTCAGTCTTGACCTGAAGGTTCACACTGTGGAAGTGTTACTGTGGAAGTGTTACTGTGGAATTACCCTGTTCAGTCTTGACCTGAAGGTTCACATTGTTTGCTTTGCAGTTGTGGGATATTTGCTTCTAAACTGTAAGGTCTATTTCCAATGCGGTGGTTCATCTTGTTCAAGCCTTCTTTTGTTTCCGCGCCAAGTAGAGAACATTAAGGTGGTGTTGCTAATTGGTTTTGTATCCCATTTTTACATCACAAAACCGTTTTGGAAACTGTAGCCTATTATTTGTAGACTGTTGCTCCACCCCAGACCCATTTTTCTTGTTGCTATTCAAAATGAAACCTTAAACATTCTTCCATTTTGTTTTTGTTCCAGATATGGATGAGAGGTCATGTGTGCTGTCCAGCTAAGGGCCTTGGTCGCCCCTCTCCTCCGCTGCAGGTCGTCGTGAGCATGTACCGTAGGAACGGTCTCTCGGATGGCGCCAGCATTAACTCCGCCTCCTCAGTGGTAAGAACAAGGACTGATTCTACTTCAGCCAAAATTGATAGGAGTGACATCGAGCCTATCTATGTACTGATCTGAACACACTGAATGGAAAGGTAAATTCTGCAAAAAAAGAAAGAGGCCTTTCTACGGACTCTGGAAAAACACTAAAAGAAAGATGCCCAGGGTCTGTGCTCATCTGCGTGATCGTGCCTTAGGCATGTTGCAAGGCGGCATGAGGACTGTAGATGTGGCCAGGGAAATAAATTGCAATGTACGTACTGTGAGACGCCTAATACAGCGCTACAAGGAGACAGGACGGACAGCTGATCAACCTCGCAGTGGCAGACTACGTGTAACAACACCTGCACAGGATCGGTACATCCGAACATCACACCTGCGAGACAGGTACAGGATGGCAACAACTGCCAGAGTTACACCAGGAATGCATAATCCCTCCATCAGTGCTCAGACTGTCTGCAATAGGCTGAGAGAGGCTAGACTAAGGGCTTGTAGGCCTGTTGTAAGGCAGGTCCTCACCAGACCTCACCGGCAACAACGTCGCCTATGGGCACAAACCCACCGTTGCTGGACCAGACAGGACTGGCAAAAAGTGCTCTTCTCTGACGAGTCGCGGTTTTGTCTCACTGGGGGTGATGATCGGATTCACGTTTATTGTCGATGGAATGAGCGTTACACCGAGGCCTGTACTCTGGAGCGGGATCGAGGTGGAGGGTCCATCACGGTCTGGGGCAGTGTGTCACAGCATCATTGGACTGAGCTTGTTGTCATTGCAGGCAATCTCAATGCTGTGCGTTACAGGGAAGACGTCCTCCTCCCTCATGTGGTACCCTTCCTGCAGACTCATCCTGATATGACATATGGAATAATGTAGTAACCAAAAAAGTGTTAAACAAATCAAAATATATTTTATATTTGAGATTGTTCAAAGTAGCCACCCTTTGCCTTGATGATGACAGCTTTGCACACTCTTAGCAGTCTCTCAACCAGCTTCATGAGGTAGTCACCTGGAATGCATTTCAATTAACAGGTGTGCGTTGTTAAAATGTATTTGTGTAATTTCCTTACTAAATGCATTTGAGCCAATAAGTTGTTGTGACAAGGTAGGGGTGGTTATACAGAAGATAGCCCTAGTTGGTAAAAGGTAGGGGTGGTATACAGAAGATAGCCCTAGTTGGTAAAAGAACGCGTCCATATTATGGCAAGAACAGCTCAAATAAGCAAAGACAAATGACATTCCATCATTACTTTAAGACGTGAAAGTCAGTCAACATGGAAAATTTCAAGTACTTTGATTTCAAGTACTTTAATTTAAAGTGCAGTCGCAAAAACCATCCAGCGCTATGATGAAACTGGCTTTCGTGAGGACCACCACAGGAATGGAAGAGCCAGACACCTCTGCTGCAGAGGATAAGTACATTAGCTACTAGCCTCAAACTGCAGCCCAAATAAATTCTTCAGAGTTCAAGTAGCAGACAGCATCTCAACATCAACTGTTCAGAGGAGACTGTGTTAATTAGGCCTTCATGGTGGAATTGCTGCAAAGAAACCACTACTAAAGGACACCAATAAGAAGAGACTTGCCGGGGCCAAGAAACATGAGCAATGGACATTAGACCGGTGGAAATCTGTCCTTTTGGTCTGATGAGTCCAAATTTCAGATTTTTGGTTCCAACTGTGTCTTTGTGAGATGCAGAAGTAGGTGAACGGATAATCTCTGCATGTGTGGTCCCCACTGTGAAGCGTGGAGGAGGAGGTGTGATGGTGTGGGGGTGTTTTGCTGGTGACCCTGTCTGATTTATTTAGAATTCAAGGCACACTTAACTTCTTGGCGCACCCATCCCGTTAGCGGGATCATTTTCGTCAACCTCCGCTGATTTGCAGAGCCCCAAATTCAAATTAAATTACTAAGAATATTACATTTTCATGACATCACAAGTGCAAGATAGCAAAACACAGCTCAGCTGGTTGTTAATCCACCTGGCGTGTCAGATTTCAAAAAAGCTTTTTGGCAAAAACTATCCATGCGTTTATGTAAGGACATTTCTCTCAGCAGACAAAACATTACAAACAGCTAGCAGCAAAGTAGATTGGTCAGAAAAGGAATAAAATGAATTACCTTTTTGATCTTCGGATGTTTGCACTCACGAGACTCCCAGTTACACAATAAATGTTCCTTTTGTTCCATAAAGAATTATTTTTATATCCAAAATACCTCCAGTTGGTTGGCGCGTTATGTTCCAAAATCCACAGGCTCGAGCGGTCACGACGGGGCAGACTCATTCCAAATAGTATCCGTAAAGTTCGTAGAAACATGTCAAATGTTTTTTATAGGTTGTTTTTACAATATATAATCAATAATATTTCAACCGTACTGTAGCTTCTTCAATAAATCAAATCAAATCAAATTTTATTTGTCACATACACATGGTTAGCAGATGTTAATGCGAGTGTAGCGAAATGCTTGTGCTTCTAGTTCCGACAATGCAGTGATAACCAACAAGTAATCTAACTAACAATTCCAAAACTACTGTCTTATACACAGTGTAGGAGAAAATGAGTGGGAAAATGTCTGCTCCACTCTGTTGGCGCATTCAAAACGCTGCTGGCACCCAGCCATCCAATGACACAATGTGATCTTTCTCACTCATTTTTCAGAATAAAAGCCTGAAACTATTTCTAAAGACTGTTCACACCATGTGGAAGCAATAGGAAAAGGAATCTGGTTGACATCCCTTTAAATGGAGGAAAGGCATGCAATGGAACAGAGAGGTTTCAGGAAAAACAGCACTTCCTGGTTGGCTTTTCCTCAGGTTTTTGCCTGCAAGATCAGTTCTGTTATACTCACAGACAATATTTTGACAGTTTTGGAAACTTTAGAGTTTTCTATCCTAATCTGACAATTTTATGCATATTCTAGATTCTGGGCCTGAGAAATAGGCAGTTTCATTTGGGTAAATTTTTCATCCAAACATCAAAATACTGCCCCCTACACTCAAGAGGTTAACCAGCACGGCTACCACAGCATTCTGCAGCGATACACCATCCCATCTGGTTTGCGCTTCGTGGGACTATCATTTGTTTTTCAACAGGACAATGACCCAACACACCTCCAGGCTGTGTAAGAGCTATTTGACCAAGGAGAGTGATGGAGTGCTGCAGCAGATTACCTGGCCTCCACAATCACCCGACCGTTAACCCAACTGAGATGGTTTGGGATTAGTTGGACTGCAGAGTGAAGGATAAGCATGCAACGAGTGCTCAGCTTATGTAGGAACTCCTTCAAGACTGTTGGAAAAGCATTCCAGGTGAAGCTGGTTGAGAGAATGCCAAGAGTGTGCAAAGCTGTCAAGGCAAAGGGTAGCTACTTTGAAAAATCTAAAATATATTTGGATTTTTACACTTTTTTTTTTGGTTACTACATGATTCCATATGTGTTATTTCGTAGTTTTACTGTCTTCACGATTATTCTACAATGTAGAAAATTGTCAAAATAGTGAGAAACCCTTGAATGTGTAGGTGTGTCCAGAAAGTATTTCCTAATCATGTTTTGGGAAATAGTGTCTTGTAAATGTCCATGTACAGATGGTGTGACTGTCGGGCTTGTTTGTTGCTCTGCATTTACTCTTACTTTGTCTCTGAAGCTTATTTCTTTATCTAATATTGATTGTTGTGCATCTGATTCATCACGTCTATGTATCGGTTAAATTAATGTATTTTTGCTTTCGGCCCACCTCCAATTGGTCAATCTGTAAAATGAACGCACCTCCAATTGGTCAATCTGTAAAATGAACGCACCTCCAATTGGTCAATCTGTAAAATGAACGCACCTCCAATTGGTCAATCTGTAAAATGAACGCACCTCCAATTGGTCAATCTGTAAAATGAACGCACCTCCAATTGGTCAATCTGTAAAATGAACCCACCTCCAATTGGTCAATCTGTAAAATGAACCCACCTCCAATTGGTCAATCTGTAAAATGAACGCACCTCCAATTGGTCAATCTGTAAAATGAACCCACCTCCAATTGGTCAATCTGTAAAATGAACGCACCTCCAATTGGTCAATCTGTAAAATGAACCCACCTCCAATTGGTCAATCTGTAAAATGAACGCACCTCCAATCGGTCAATCTTTTTAAAATGAACGCACAAGAAAATATTTTAGTCTGTTGGGTTAATTTACATGGTTTAGTTTTTGTCTTGCTTCTTCTGCATATCCCCTTCACAACATGTACCAATCTTATCTCTGGTGATTTTTCTTCTGTGAACTCAGGGAAGCAGCAGTTCGGACTCTCTGGATGGGCCGGGCTTGGATTTCTCCAAGAGTTACGATGCCGTTGTGTTTGACGTGCTGAAGGTGACGCCCGAGGAGTTTGCTGTGAGTACAGCCAAAGAAGAAGACATGCCTCGATGGAGATGTCATATCACTGTGTTGTTTAAGTTATTCATTTAATATTCTGTTGAATGTGAAAACGGAGACTCTTCTGGCCCGAGAGCAACGTTTATGGCCTTGTGATGTACAGCAGCTCTTTAACTGCACCAATTAGGAATGATAATGTATTATTTTCCTCTGTGGATGTCCTTCACAGTAATACACAGCCATTTACTCCTGCCTAGACATGCATTACTCTTCTGTAGATTTGGGAGGTTTGAATAGTCTTTTTTTTCTTTTCTTCTTGTTATTGTAGGGTCAAATCACATTGATGGATGCTCCAGTATTCAAAGCAATACATCCAGAGGTAAGGTGTGTGTGTGTGTGTGTGTGTGTGTGTGTGTGTGTGTGTGTGTGTGTGTGTATTCGTCCACAATGATATGCATGATTTGAGTGGAACGAAGGTTCAGCTGTTGTAAATGACAATGTCTGATCCAGACCAGTTTTACAGGTGTTCTGTTTCCATGTCATTAATAAATAATGCTGGGTGCTGCACTACCTAGCCATCTTGTATTTTCTTAGGGCCCCTATAAAAAAAGGCTAACGCCGGCTCTGACTGCATGGGTGGGGTATGGATGTGAGTACGTAGACCCACGAGCTACTGCGACCCCCCCCCATCCCATCCCCGGTCGAGCTGAAGGGTCCATGTCATGTTGATGAGAAGCATCATATTATTACATTTCTTGTACTTGATAAGAGTCATATTAGGGGATTCACTGTGTATCACTGCATGACAGACAACCTCGGCCCCCCCCCCGATGATGCACTGTATTCCGTGTTGCAGAAAGCTATTTTATGTCTGCGTGATAGAAAATAAAGTCCAAGGCACTGGGCACTCAAACTATGACCCTTCAGAAGGGAGGAGAATGGCAATGAAGATCAAAATGTATGCAGTCAGTAGTTAGATTGGGGGCGGGGGGGAAAAAAAAAAACCACTCATTTGGAAAACGGTACATTTTCCATACATGATTGTGTTCTGTTTTGCCAGGGCAGATCTGAGAGAACTCCTCACATCTGACCTTGTGCAACAAGTTCCCTTCGTACGTCTGTGAGAATCCAGAAAAGGCTCAGTCTACGTGAGGAAGACCCTGGAACGCACAGAGGTTTCAAGCAGCCGTAAACGACTGAAGTGTAAAAAGTGCATGACGGCACTGGGTAACGTTAATGAGTAACAGTCACCAATGCGGGGAAAAAAAACGAGCCTAGTTTCACCAATCAAATGCTTTGTTCCAATCCAACTCTTCTCCTCTGAGCCTTTAGGAGTAGCAGAGGTTTATGCTGTTCTCATGAGTCAAGGCGGGGTCTTTTAATTGGAGCCAGTGTCTTGGTTATGCTCAAGATGCTAGAATTTCTGACAGCTCGTCCAGTGAGATTCAAACACCTGCTCTTTGCCAATACGTAAACATTAAGAGACAAACATATTAAAACCATGGTAATGGTGAAATTAATACTACATTTGTTTTATTTGGACGTGGACAAAAGCATACGTACATCTGCAGTCCGTGGGCAGGTGAGCAGAGAAACATCTACAAAAGGGACCTTCAAAATAGACGTGACAACTGATTGTTTACCACTTCCGTCCTCCTGAGATTAAAATGAAGCTAGTTTACAGTCTGTGTTTACAGTCTGTGTTTACAGTCTGTGTTTACAGTCTGTGTTTACAGTCTGTGTTTAGTCTGCTAGTTTACAGTCTGTGTTTACAGTCTGCTAGTTTACGGTCTGCGTTTACAGTCTGTGTTTAGTCTGCTAGTTTACAGTCTGTGTTTACAGTCTGCTAGTTTACGGTCTGTGTTTACGGTCTGTGTTTACAGTCTGCTAGTTTACGGTCTGTGTTTACAGTCTGCTAGTTTACGGTCTGTGTTTACAGTCTGCTAGTTTACAGTCTGCTAGTTTACAGTCTGTGTTTACAGTCTGTGTTTACAGTCTGCTAGTTTACGGTCTGTGTTTACAGTCTGTGTTTACAGTCTGTGTTTACAGTCTGCTAGTTTACGGTCTGCGTTTATGGTCGGTCTCTGTGTTTACGGTCTGTGTTTACGGTCTGTGTTTACGGTCTGTGTTTACAGTCTGCTAGTTTACAGTCTGCTAGTTTACAGTCTGCTAGTTTACGGTCTGTGTTTACAGTCTGTGTTTACAGTCTGTGTTTACAGTCTGCTAGTTTACGGTCTGTGTTTACAGTCTGTGTTTACAGTCTGTGTTTACAGTCTGCTGTTTACAGTCTGCTAGTTTACGGTCTGCGTTTACGGTCTGTGTTTACGGTCTGTGTTTACGGTCTGTGTTTACGGTCTGTGTTTACAGTCTGCTAGTTTACAGTCTGCTAGTTTACAGTCTGCTAGTTTACGGTCTGTGTTTACAGTCTGTGTTTACAGTCTGTGTTTACAGTCTGTGTTTACAGTCTGTGTTTACAGTCTGCTAGTTTACGGTCTGTGTTTACAGTCTGTGTTTACAGTCTGCTAGTTTACGGTCTGTGTTTACAGTCTGTGTTTACAGTCTGCTAGTTTACGGTCTGCTAGTTTACAGTCTGCTAGTTTACAGTCTGCTAGTTTACAGTCTGCTAGTTTACAGTCTGCTAGTTTACAGTCTGCTAGTTTACAGTCTGCTAGTTTACAGTCTGCTAGTTTACAGTCTGCTAGTTTACAGTCTGCTAGTTTACAGTCTGCTAGTTTAGTCTGCTAGTTTACAGTCTGCTAGTTTACAGTCTGCTAGTTTACAGTCTGTGTTTAAAGCCCCCTGATTGAAATGTTATCCATTTCAGTGTCACTTGACAGGATTCCACTTGACAGGGATCGCAGTAGGATATGTACAGCTGCTCAGTACTTGACAGGGATCGCAGTAGGATATGTACAGCTGCTCAGTACTTGACAGGGATCGCAGTAGGATATGTACAGCTGCTCAGTACTTGACAGGGATCGCAGTAGGATATGTACAGCTGCTCAGTACTTGACAGGGATCGCAGTAGGATATGTACAGCTGCTCAGTACTTGACAGGGATCGCAGTAGGATATGTACAGCTGCTCAGTACTTGACAGGGATCGCAGTAGGATATGTACAGCTGCTCAGTACTTGACAGGGATCGCAGTAGGATATGTACAGCTGCTCAGTATTTTGACAGGGATCGCAGTAGGATATGTACAGCTAGCTGCTCAGTACTTGACAGGGAATGCAGTAGGATATGTACAGCTGCTCAGTATTTTGACAGGGATCGCAGTAGGATATGTACAGCTGCTCAGTATTTTGACAGGGATCGCAGTAGGATATGTACAGCTGCTCAGTATTTGACAGGGATCGCAGTAGGATATGTACAGCTAGCTGCTCAGTACTTGACAGGGATCGCAGTAGGATATGTACAGCTGCTCAGTACTTGACAGGGAATGCAGTAGGATATGTACAGCTGCTCAGTATTTTGACAGGGATCGCAGTAGGATATGTACAGCTGCTCAGTACTTGACAGGGAATGCAGTAGGATATGTACAGCTGCTCAGTATTTTGACAGGGATCGCAGTAGGATATGTACAGCTGCTCAGTACTTGACAGGGAATGCAGTAGGATATGTACAGCTGCTCAGTACTTTGACAGGGATCGCAGTAGGATATGTACAGCTGCTCAGTACTTGACAGGGATCGCAGTAGGATATGTACAGCTGCTCAGTACTTGACAGGGATCGCAGTAGGATATGTACAGCTGCTCAGTACTTGACAGGGATCGCAGTAGGATATGTACAGCTGCTCAGTACTTGACAGGGATCGCAGTAGGATATGTACAGCTGCTCAGTACTTGACAGGGAATGCAGTAGGATATGTACAGCTGCTCAGTACTTGACAGGGATCGCAGTAGGATATGTACAGCTAGCTGCTCAGTACTTGACAGGGATCGCAGTAGGATATGTACAGCTAGCTGCTCAGTACTTGACAGGGATCGCAGTAGGATATGTACAGCTAGCTGCTCAGTACTTGACAGGGATTAGTAGGATATGTACAGCTGAGCTGCTCTATATAAAAATTGACAGGGATCAATGCAGTAGGATATGTACAGCTAGCTGCTCATTTTGACAGGGATCGCAGTAGGATATGTACAGCTAGCTGCTCAGTACTTGACAGGGATCGCAGTAGGATATGTACAGCTAGCTGCTCAGTAAAATTGACAGGGATCTAGGATATGTACAGCTAGCTGCTCATTACTTGACAGGGATTACATTTCTAGCTGCTCATTACTTGACAGGGATCGCAGTAGGATATGTACAGCTGCTGCTCAGTACTTGACAGGGATCGCAGTAGGATATGTACAGCTAGCTGCTCATTACTGACAGGGATCAAAGCAGTAGGATATGTACAGCTAGCTGCTCAGTACTGACAGGGATCAGTAGGATATGTACAGCTAGCTGCTTTTCAGTACTTGACAGGGATAGAACAAATTGTAGGATATGTACAGCTAGCTGCTCATTACTTGACAGGGATCGCAGTAGGATATGGAGCTGCTCATTTACTTGACAGGGATCTGCAGTAAAGGATATGTACAGCTAGCTGCTCAGTACTTGACAGGGATCGCAGTAGGATATGTACAGCTAGCTGCTCAGTACTTGACAGGGATGCAGTAGGATATGTACAGCTAGCTGCTCAGTACTTGAAAGGGAAATAAATTGATATGTAGCAGCTAGCTGCTCAGTACTTGACAGGGATCGCAGTAGGATATGTACAGCTAGCTGCTCAGTACTTGCCATTTAGCTGTTTAGATGGAATAACCGCCTCACTCCATTTCTGAAGTGTCTAAAACTATATTTAAAAAAAAATAATAATAAATTGGGCAGAGGTCAATGCAGAGTGTGACTCGGCATATCAACAAGACATGATTCTATTTTCCCCAGCCCCTTGACAACTGTCTACTTTTATAACGTCAGTTATTTGGAAAGAAAGTAGAGATTCCTTCGTGTAAGACGACAAAATATAGTGGCCTGGCAATGTTTTAACAGCCTACCTGGCAACATTTTCACAGATTACATTTCTACGCTGTTTGGGAGGAACAAAATGACATGTCAGGGTCAGTTGATATCTGTAGATCGTGTACAAATGAGAGCGGGTCAAAGGCAATTACGGGAATGATTTAAACGCCCAGTTAAGACTAACCTCCCTGATGGATGTTGGCCTTGTGAACAAGACTCTAAATCCCACCTCAACACAGCCCTGAGGTGTCTGTTTTTTCTTCTTCCAAATAGAACAAATTGTTTGGGAGAAACGTGGCAAGGGACCTTTTAAAACATATTCTGCTCCAAAGTATCTCAACAGTTTGACGTCCAGTTAAGGATGATATTTAACACTGGAAAAATCTGGTAATTAAAGTGTATCAATTTCCCAGCAGCCTAAACTCTAACAAGCCTGACTATTCTAACACCATAATAGGTGCCAGACATAATAGGTGCCAGACATAATAGGTGCCAGACACCCCTGGGTTTCTCTCTATCTGAAATTAAATAAATTGACTAAGTAGCCTCGCTTAAACACAGATTTGAACTCAAATAAGATTATATGAACTTAATAAATGTTGGCAAAGTCTTTACTTGAGTGAAAATGAAATCCACTCACTGACAACTGCCCTTCTAATGGTTGTTTTAAAAAAAAAATGTTATATTTGTAGTCACCTTATAAACTGCCTCAGCCCGAGAGACTGTTCATACACCTTCGGACCTAAAAAATGTATTTAAGCTGTAAAATTATGCCCATGTTCAAATCATTATTTGCTGTAAACCATTCCAGCCTGCTGTCATGTTTTCCTATGGGGTAATGGATTGGAATAGGTATGTCTGCTGCTTCAGCAACAGCTAATGGGGATCCAAATAAAATACTCAATGCATTGTTTTTAAAAAAATGTTTTTTTTATCAAGAATGTAGATATGTATATACAGTGGGGCAAAAAAGTATTTAGTCAGCCACCAATTGTGCAAGTTCTCCCACATAAAAAGATGGGAGAGGCCTGTAATTTTCATCATAGGTACACTTCAACTATGACAGACATAATGAGAAAAGAAATCCAGAAAATCACATTGTAGGATTTTTCATGAATTTATTTGCAAGTTATGGTGGAAAATATGTATTTGGTCACCTACAAACAAGCAAGATGTCTGGCTCTCACAGACCTGTAACTTATTCTTTAAGGGGCTCCTCTGTCCTCCACTTCGTTACCTGTATTAATGGCACCTGTTTGAACTTGTTATCAGTATAAAAGACACCTGTCCACAACCTCAAACAGTCACACTTCAAATTCCACTATGGCCAAGACCAAAGAGCTGTCAAAGGACACCAGAAACAAAATTGTAGACCTGCACCAGGCTGGAAAGACTGAATCTGCAATAGATAAGCAGCTTGGTTTGAATAAATACACTTTGGGAGCAATTATTAGGAAATGGAAGACATACAAGACCACTGATAATCTCCCTCGATCTGGGGCTCCACGCAAGATCTCAACCCGTGGGGTCAAAATGATCACAGGAACAGTGAGCATAAATCCCAGAACCACACGGGGGGACCTAGTGAATGACCTGCAGAGAGCTGGGACCAAAGTAACAAAGCCTAGGATCAGTAACACTTCTACGCCGCCAGGGACTCAAATTTAGATGCCAGAAAGTGACTATTCTACTGGATGTCAGTACATGTCCAGGCCCCTGAAGTTTGCTAGAGAGCATTTGGATGATCCAGAAGAAGATTGGGAGAATGTTATATGGTCAGATGAAACCAAAATCTAACTTTTTGGTAAAAACTCAACTCGTTGTGTTTGGAGGACAAAGACTGCTGAGTTGCATCCAAAGAACACCATACCTACTGTGAAGCATGGGGGTGGAAACATAATGCTTTGGGGCTGTTTTTCTGCAAAGGGACCAGGACGACTGATCCGTGTAAAGGAAAGAATGAATGGGGGGGCCATGTATCGTGAGATTTTGAGTGGAAACCTCCTTCCATCAGCAAGGGCATTGAAGATGAAATGTGGCTGGGTCTTTCAGCATGACAATGATCCCAAACACACCGCCGGGCAACGAAGGAGTGACTTCGTAAGAAGCATTTAAAGGTCCTGGAGGGGCCTAGCCAGTCTCCAGATCTCAACCCCATAGAAAATCTTTGGAGGTAGCTGCCCAGCAACAGCCCCAAAACATCACTGCTCTAGAGGAGATCTGCATGGAGGAATGGGCCAAAATACCAGCAACCGTGTGTGAAAACCTTGTGAAGACTTACAGAAAACGTTTGACCTCTGTCATTGCCAACAAAGGGTATATAACAAAGTATTGAGAAACTTTTGTTATTGACCAAATACTTATTTTCCACAATAATTTGCAAATAAATTCATAAAAAATCCGACAATATGATTTTCTGGATGTTTTTCCTCACTTTGTCTGTCATAGTTGAAGTGTACCTATGATGAAAATTACAGGCCTCTCTCATATTTTTAAGTGGGAGAACTTGCACAATTGGTGGCTGACTAAATACTTTTTTGCCCCACTGTATACTGTAGGTAGGAATAAAGTGACTAGGCAACAGGATAGATAATTAACAGTAACGACAGTGTATGTGATGAGTCAAAAGAGTTGGTGCAAAAAGGGTCAATGGAGGTAGCTATTTAACTATTTAACTATTTAACTATTTGTCAGTCGTATGGCTTTGGGGTAGAAGCTGTTCAGGGTCCTGTTGGTTCCAGACGTGGTGCACCGGTACCGCTTGCCGTGGGGTAGCAAAGGGAACAGTCTGTGACTTGGTTGGCTGGAGTCTTTGACAATTTTTATTAAGGCTTTCCTCTGACACCTCCTGGTATAGAGGTCCTGCATGGCAGGGAGTTTGACCCCAGTGACGAACTGGGCACTACCCTGTGTAGCACCTTGTTGTCGGATGCCAAGCCAGTTGCCATACCAGGTGGTGATGCGGCCAGTGAAGATCTCAATGGTGCAGCTGTATAACTTTTTGAGGATCTGAAAGCCCATACCAAATATTGTCAGCCTCCTGAGGGGGAAGAGGTGTTGTCTTGCCTTGTTCACAAGTTGGTGTGTGTCTGTGGGGACCATGATAATTCCTTAGTCATGTGGATACCGAGGAACTTGACGCTTTCGACCCGATCCACGGGTCAATGTTCACGCCCTGTCAATGTGCTCGGCCCTTCTTCTCCTGTAGTCCACGGTCAGCTCTTTGTCTAGCTGATGTTGATGGAGAGGTTGTTGTTCTGGCACCACACTGCCAGGTCACTGACCTCAACTATAGGCTGTCTCATTGTCATCGGTGATCAGGACAACCACCGTCGTGTCAAAACCTGATGATGGTGTTGGAGTCGTGCGCAGCCACACAGTCATGAGGTGAACAGGGAGTACAGGAGGGGACTAAGCACGTATCTCTGATGGGCCAGTGTGGTGTATTTTTTTTTGTTGGTTACTCTCCCCACTTGGGGGGAGGACCGTCAGGAAGACCAGGATCCAGTTGCAGAGGGAGGTAATTTAGTCCCAGGGTCCTTCGCTTGGAGGGCACTATGATGTTGAACGCTGAGCTGTAGTCAATGAACTGCATTCTCACATAAGTGTTCCTCTTGCCCAGGTGGTACTGGGCAGTGATGAGTGCAATAGAGATTGCGTCATCTGTGGATCTGTTGTGGTGTAATGGGAACTGGAGTGGGTCCAGGGTGTCTGGGATGATGGTGTTGATGTGAGACATGACCAGCCTTTCAAAGAATTTCATAACTACAGATGTGAGTGCTACGGGACGATTAGTCATTTAGACTGGGTTACGTTGGCGTTCTTGGGCACAGGGAATATAGTGGTCTGCTTGAAACATGTAGGTATTACTCCACAATCCTGGAATTGGAATTTTGGTTTACTTCCTGAAATGGAATTGACTGCAACTCTGTCGAATGGTGAATCCAATGAGTAACGTGTGCAACCGCGTGGCCGCTGTGCAACCCGGCGTGGCCGCCATGCGGCCGGGGCGTGGTCGCCGTGCGGCCCGAGTGGCGGCCCGGCCCGAGTGGCGTGGCCGCCGTGCGGCCCGAGTGGCGTGGCGTGGCGTGGCGCCGTGCGGCCCGAGTGGCGTGGCGGCCCGTGGCGTGGCCGTGGCGGCCCGAGTGAGTGTGCGTGCGCGTGGCGTGGCGCCGTGGCGTGGCGTGGCCGCGTGCGGCGTGGCGTGGCGTGGTCACCGTACGGCCCGAGTGGCGTGGCGTGGTCGCCGTGCGGCCCGCGTGGCGTGGTCGCCGTGCGGCCCGAGTGGCGTGGTCGCGCTGGCGTGGCCGCTGTATGAAACTGTATCAACAGGTAGTAGAGAATTCTCCTTCATGGATCTGAATTCTGAGTTGTATCTTTTTCCTCTCCCTTTTAGACGAATGGGCGACTACCGCTCGTCATGTGTGTTGTATTTAGCAACACTTTGTAAAGACTCTGACAGATGATTTTATACACAAATATCGCTTGGATGACATTGCACATTAGAATAAATAATAAACAGATAGTGTGTCTAGAGGCTGTGAAACAACACTATAAATCACTGCTGTGCAATATACTGGCACGGTGCACAGTAAAAACTCAATATACTGGCACGGTGCACAGTAAAAACTCAATATACTGGCACGGTGCACAGTAAAAACTCAATATACTGGCACGGTGCACAGTAAAAACTCAATATACTGGCACGGTGCACAGTAAAAACTCAATATACTGGCACGGTGCACAGTAAAAACTCAATATACTGGCACGGTGCACAGTAAAAACTCTATATACTGGCACGGTGCACAGTAAAAACTCAATATACTGGCACGGTGCACAGTAAAAACTCAATATACTGGCACGGTGCACAGTAAAACTCAATATACTGGCACGGTGCACAGTAAAAACTCAATATACTGGCACGGTGCACAGTAAAAACTCAATATACTGGCACGGTGCACAGTAAAAACTCAATATACTGGCACGGTGCACAGTAAAACTCAATATACTGGCACGGTGCACAGTAAAAACTCAATATACTGGCACGGTGCACAGTAAAAACTCAATATACTGGCACGGTGCACAGTAAAAACTCAATATACTGGCACGGTGCACAGTAAAAACTCAATATACTGGCACGGTGCACAGTAAAACTCAATATACTGGCACGGTGCACAGTAAAAACTCAATATACTGGCACGGTGCACAGTAAAAACTCAATATACTGGCACGGTGCACAGTAAAACTCAATATACTGGCACGGTGCACAGTAAAAACTCAATATACTGGCACGGTGCACAGTAAAAACTCAATATACTGGCACGGTGCACAGTAAAACTCAATATACTGGCACGGTGCACAGTAAAAACTCAATATACTGGCACGGTGCACAGTAAAAACTCAATATACTGGCACGGTGCACAGTAAAACTCAATATACTGGCACGGTGCACAGTAAAAACTCAATATACTGGCACGGTGCACAGTAAAAACTCAATATACTGGCACGGTGCACAGTAAAAACTCAATATACTGGCACGGTGCACAGTAAAACTCAATATACTGGCACGGTGCACAGTAAAAACTCAATATACTGGCACGGTGCACAGTAAAAACTCAATATACTGGCACGGTGCACAGTAAAAACTCAATATACTGGCACGGTGCACAGTAAAAACTCAATATACTGGCACGGTGCACAGTAAAACTCAATATACTGGCACGGTGCACAGTAAAAACTCAATATACTGGCACGGTGCACAGTAAAAACTCAATATACTGGCACGGTGCACAGTAAAAACTCAATATACTGGCACGGTGCACAGTAAAAACTCAATATACTGGCACGGTGCACAGTAAAACTCAATATACTGGCACGGTGCACAGTAAAAACTCAATATACTGGCACGGTGCACAGTAAAAACTCAATATACTGGCACGGTGCACAGTAAAAACTCAATATACTGGCACGGTGCACAGTAAAAACTCAATATACTGGCACGGTGCACAGTAAAAACTCAATATACTGGCACGGTGCACAGTAAAAACTCAATATACTGGCACGGTGCACAGTAAAAACTCAATATACTGGCACGGTGCACAGTAAAAAAACTCAATATACTGGCACGGTGCACAGTAAAAACTCAATATACTGGCACGGTGCACAGTAAAAACTCAATATACTGGCACGGTGCACAGTAAAAACTCAATATACTGGCACGGTGCACAGTAAAAACTCAATATACTGGCACGGTGCACAGTAAAAACTCAATATACTGGCACGGTGCACAGTAAAACTCAATATACTGGCACGGTGCACAGTAAAAACTCAATATACTGGCACGGTGCACAGTAAAACTCAATATACTGGCACGGTGCACAGTAAAAACTCAATATACTGGCACGGTGCACAGTAAAAACTCAATATACTGGCACGGTGCACAGTAAAACTCAATATACTGGCACGGTGCACAGTAAAAACTCAATATACTGGCACGGTGCACAGTAAAACTCAATATACTGGCACGGTGCACAGTAAAACTCAATATACTGGCACGGTGCACAGTAAAACTCAATATACTGGCACGGTGCACAGTAAAAACTCAATATACTGGCACGGTGCACAGTAAAAACTCAATATACTGGCACGGTGCACAGTAAAAACTCAATATACTGGCACGGTGCACAGTAAAACTCAATATACTGGCACGGTGCACAGTAAAACTCAATATACTGGCACGGTGCACAGTAAAACTCAATATACTGGCACGGTGCACAGTAAAACTCAATATACTGGCACGGTGCACAGTAAAAACTCAATATACTGGCACGGTGCACAGTAAAAACTCAATATACTGGCACGGTGCACAGTAAAAACTCAATATACTGGCACGGTGCACAGTAAAACTCAATATACTGGCACGGAGCACAGTAAAACTCAATATACTGGCACGGTGCACAGTAAAAACTCAATATACTGGCACGGTGCACAGTAAAAACTCAATATACTGGCACGGTGCACAGTAAAAACTCAATATACTGGCACGGTGCACAGTAAAAACTCAATATACTGGCACGGTGCACAGTAA
The DNA here is from genome assembly GCF_023373465.1 of Oncorhynchus keta. Taxonomy (NCBI): domain Eukaryota; kingdom Metazoa; phylum Chordata; class Actinopteri; order Salmoniformes; family Salmonidae; genus Oncorhynchus; species Oncorhynchus keta. The sequence goes on along the minus strand of NC_068429.1, from coordinate 7,731,202 downwards.
AAACTCAATATACTGGCACGGTGCACAGTAAAAACTCAATATACTGGCACGGTGCACAGTAAAACTCAATATACTGGCACGGTGCACAGTAAAAACTCAATATACTGGCACGGTGCACAGTAAAAACTCAATATACTGGCACGGTGCACAGTAAAAACTCAATATACTGGCACGGTGCACAGTAAAAACTCAATATACTGGCACGGTGCACAGTAAAAACTCAATATACTGGCACGGTGCACAGTAAAAACTCAATATACTGGCACGGTGCACAGTAAAAACTCAATATACTGGCACGGTGCACAGTAAAAACTCAATATACTGGCACGGTGCACAGTAAAAACTCAATATACTGGCACGGTGCACAGTAAAAACTCAATATACTGGCACGGTGCACAGTAAAAACTCAATAGCCCTGAAATTGCGTCATATTTCAATGTCTGGCGATAGTTTGCGAAGCGTTGACGTAAACTCTTGTCAGATACTGTACATGTCACACTGGTTTACTAGTGACCGTAAGGATGTTGCAATTCAACAGTTTCCTCACTCCCATCTTTCCTCAGAAGGAACAAACCTATTGTACCTGTTTAACATTTTGTTTTCACATTTTTGTTGACTGACATGAAATAGGAAATGAAATATACATTCTATGAACGTATATATATATATATATATGTATATATATGCCACACGTCATGCAACATAATGTACTAGTCACTCCTTTTCAATAGACACAAACCTATCCCCTACCTGTTTAACATTTTGTTTCCCTCCCTTTTCCCTGACTGACATCCCTCCCTCCCTAAATCCCTCCATTCTATCCCTCCCTCCCTCCCCTCCCTCCCTCCCTCCCTCCCTCCCTCCCTCCCTCCCCTCCCTCCCTCCCTCCTCCCCTCCCTCCCTCCCTCCCTCCCTCCCTCCCCTCCACCTCCCCCTCCCCTCCCCTCCCTCCCCTCCCTCCAGTGGTCCCTCTCCAATTACTTCGTAACCTACTGACTCCGTTGGTACTTCCTGCGTTTATACAGATGTAAAGTGAGAAGTTTACGTCACCTAGGTTTTTCGAAAACGGCTCTCGACTGCTCATGCAGTAATCTGTTTATTTTAGATGTATCTAACTTGATGCCTAAATGCTAAAATTATTTCAAGATGTATAAATATTAACTGGTGCCCATTTTTAAAAGTGAACACATTACCAGCCTCTCTTCGCAGCTGCTTAGGGCATCACCCTTCTGGAAGTCAGCTCAGAACTTTGGAGGTTTTGAGCAAATTCACAAGGCAAGGCAACATCTGTTAAACTAATGCTGTCATGGCAACAGTGATTTGAGAGACTGAAGATCATTTTGAGTCCTAGGGGTTATAAAGTACCACTAAAGAGAGTTTAACCTTGTCAACATTGACTGACTGTCCTAGTTTTCTTCCTTTTTTTTTTTTCTCCAGACCTGTGGAACAAAACATTGATTTCTTGTAGTAGATCAAGATATTTCAATTCAAGGTCTGTATGAGAATCGTGCCGTTTGTGCACGCACAGCCGCAATCCCTTGTTTATTGAGCCGTGTAGAAGATACTCAAGTAGCAACAAAGCAATGGAAAACTAACTAACTAAATAGATCTCTTCACAGCAGAAATATATTAGATAGAAATCCTCTGAAAGCTTCGCTGACTATTCACACCCTGTCATTGTTTTGGTGCTGAATATACAATTGGTTGTTTGGTTTTTAATGTATAGCAATTTGCTAGATGACTTAATTTAGACTTTAGGAATCTTCCACATTGTTATGGTGAAAATATCCACATTTTTATTGTGCTTCGTTTTTTTCGTCCATCTTTGTCGCCGTAGGTCTAAACTATTCTATTACTTCCTACTCCCCTGCAAACGATGATGTACTCAGGGTGTGAAAAATGTGTTCCTTTTTGTAGACTTTACTTTTTTGTTGTTGTCATGTTGACTGGCCTTCAGCAGTACCAAGTGATGGTGTGGGGTAGGACTCTGTTTGTACAGAGTGGGTGGTATATGTCAGCGGTCCCCTTGGCACTGGGAGGGTGGTCTTGGGCCCTGGTCATACAGCCAACCACCTGCCAACCCTCTGACCACTACAGCAACTGGCTGTAGAGACTATTTACTTTATGTTGTGGATGGAAAAGGGAGTATTGATGGGTTGTTGTTTTTTTCCCTCTCGTACGTCACGGTGAATACTGGGAACGCTTTCTCAGCTTGATATGTATTGCCAGGTCTTGAATCTGATTGGTCTAAAGTTAAGATGTCTGAGATGTCTAGAGTTAAGATGTCTAAAGTTAAGATGTCTGAGATGTCTAGAGTTAAGATGTCTGAGATGTCTAAAGTTAAGATGTCTGAGATGTCTAAAGTTAAGATGTCTAAAGTTAAGATGTCTGAGATGTCTAAAGTTAAGATGTCTAAAGTTAAGATGTCTGAGATGTCTAAAGTTAAGATGTCTAAAGTTGTCTAAAGATGTTAAGATGTCTGAGATGTCTAAAGTTAAGATGTCTAAAGTTAAGATGTCTAAAGTTAAGATGTCTGAGATGTCTAAAGTTAAGATGTCTAAAGTTAAGATGTCTAAAGTTAAGATGTCTGAGATGTCTAAAGTTAAGATGTCTAAAGTTAAGATGTCTGAGATGTCTAGAGATTAAGATGTCTGAGATGTCTAAAGTTAAGATGTCTGAGATGTCTAAAGTTAAGATGTCTGAGATGTCTAAAGTTAAGATGTCTAAAGTTAAGATGTCTAAAGTTAAGATGTCTGAGATGTCTAAAGTTGAGATGTCTAAAGTTAAGATGTCTGAGATGTCTAAAGTTAAGATGATGTCTAAAGTTAAGATGTCTAAAGTTAAGATGTCTGAGATGTCTAAAGTTAAGATGTCTAAAGTTAAGATGTCTGAGATGTCTAAAGTTAAGATGTCTGAGATGTCTAAAGTTAAGATGTCTAAAGTTAAGATGTCTGAGATGTCTAAAGTTAAGATGTCTAAAGTTAAGATGTCTAAAGTTAAGATGTCTAAAGTTAAGATGTCTAAAGTTAAGATGTCTAAAGTTAAGATGTCTAAAGTTAAGATGTCTAAAGTTAAGATGTCTGAGATGTCTAGAGTTAAGATGTCTAAAGTTAAGATGTCTGAGATGTCTAGAGTTAAGATGTCTGAGATGTCTAAAGTTAAGATGTCTGAGATGTCTAAAGTTAAGATGTCTAAAGTTAAGATGTCTGAGATGTCTAAAGTTAAGATGTCTAAAGTTAAGATGTCTGAGATGTCTAAAGTTAAGATGTCTAAAGTTAAGATGTCTGAGATGTCTAAAGTTAAGATGTCTAAAGTGAAGATGTCTGAGATGTCTAAAGTTAAGATGTCTAAAGTGAAGATGTCTGAGATGTCTAAAGTGAAGATGTCTGAGATGTCTAAAGTTAAGATGTCTAAAGTTAAGATGTCTGAGATGTCTAAAGTTAAGATGTCTGAGATGTCTAAAGTGAAGATGTCTGAGATGTCTAAAGTTAAGATGTCTAAAGTTAAGATGTCTGAGATGTCTAAAGTTAAGATGTCTTAGATGTCTAAAGAAGATGTCTAAAGTTAAGATGTCTGAGATGTCTAAAGTTAAGATGTCTAAAGTTAAGATGTCTAAAGTTAAGATGTCTAAAGTTAAGATGTCTAAAGTTAAGATGTCTGAGATGTCTAAAGTTAAGATGTCTGAGATGTCTAAAGTTAAGATGTCTAAATGTCTAAAGATGTCTGAGATGTCTAAAGTTAAGATGTCTAAAGTTAAGATGTCTGAGATGTCTAAAGTTAAGATGTCTGAATGTCTAAGATGTCTGAGATGTCTAAAGTTAAGATGTCTAAAGTGAAGATGTCTGAGATGTCTAAAGTTAAGATGTCTGAGATGTCTAAAGTTAAGATGTCTGAGATGTCTAAAGTTAAGATGTCTGAGATGTCTAAAGTTAAGATGTCTGTTAAGATGTCTGAATGTCTAAGATGTCTGAGATGTCTAAAGTGAAGATGTCTGAGATGTCTAAAGTGAAGATGTCTGAGATGTCTAAAGTGAAGATGTCTGAGATGTCTAAAGTGAAGATGTCTGAGATGTCTAAAGTGAAGATGTCTGAGATGTCTAAAGTGAAGATGTCTGAGATGTCTAAAGTGAAGATGTCTGAGATGTCTAAAGTGAAGATGTCTGAGATGTCTAAAGTGAAGATGTCTAAAGTTAAGATGTCTGAGATGTCTAAAGTTAAGATGTCTGAGATGTCTAAAGTTAAGATGTCTAAAGTTAAGATGTCTGAGATGTCTAAAGTTAAGATGTCTAAAGTGAAGATGTCTGAGATGTCTAAAGTGAAGATGTCTAAAGTTAAGATGTCTGAGATGTCTAAAGTTAAGATGTCTAAAGTTAAGATGTCTGAGATGTCTAAAGTTAAGATGTCTAAAGTTAAGATGTCTAAAGTTAAGATGTCTGAGATGTCTAAAGTTAAGATGTCTAAGATGTTAAGATGTCTAAAGTTAAGATGTCTAAAGTTAAGATGTCTAAAGTTAAGATGTCTAAAGTTAAGATGTCTAAAGTTAAGATGTCTGAGATGTCTAAAGTTAAGATGTCTGAATGTCTAAGATGTCTGTTAAGATGTCTAAAGTTAAGATGTCTGAGATGTCTAAAGTTAAGATGTCTAAAGTTAAGATGTCTGAGTCTAAGATGTCTGAGATGTCTAAAGTTAAGATGTCTAAAGTTAAGATGTCTGAGATGTCTAAAGTTAAGATGTCTAAAGTGAAGATGTCTGAGATGTCTAAAGTGAAGATGTCTGAGATGTCTAAAGTGAAGATGTCTGAGATGTCTAAAGTGAAGATGTCTGAGATGTCTAAAGTGAAGATGTCTGAGATGTCTAAAGTGAAGATGTCTGAGATGTCTAAAGTGAAGATGTCTGAGATGTCTAAAGTGAAGATGTCTGAGATGTCTAAAGTGAAGATGTCTGAGATGCCAGAGGGAGTCTTGTTATTTTGTTGATGAACAACGGGTCTGCGCTATAGAAAGGCAGAATGTAAGTCTTCACATATAGAACACATTGTGCCTGCATTTACAATGGCTCCAGGCGTTGTCCAACCCCCTCGCAGTAAGAGCACTCTGTGAAAGAGAATCCACCATCTACTTCCTTTATACAGTACAGTAAACGTGGCTTAAATGCAGAAGTGGTTATTTTCTGTCATGGCCACTTCCTACCCTTTGTTGCTTTCTTTCTTTCTACAAGGAAAAGTGAGTTTTTTTTTAAGAGCACAACTCGGCCAATGTGGTAAGAGCACAACTCAGCCAATGTGGTAAGAGCACAACTCGGCCAATGTGGTAAGAGCACAACTCAGCCAATGTGGTAAGAGCACAACTCAGCCAATGTGGTAAGAGCACAACTCAGCCAATGTGGTAAGAGCACAACTCGGCCAATGTGGTAAGAGCACAACTCGGCCAATGTGGTAAGAGCACAACTCGGCCAATGTGGTAAGAGCACAACTCGGCCAATGTGGTAAGAGCACAACTCGGCCAATGTGGTAAGAGCACAACTCGGCCAATGTGGTAAGAGCACAACTCGGCCAATGTGGTAAGAGCACAACTCGGCCAATGTGGTAAGAGCACAACTCGGCCAATGTGGTAAGAGCACAACTCGGCCAATGTGGTAAGAGCACAACTCGGCCAATGTGGTAAGAGCACAACTCGGCCAATGTGGTAAGAGCACAACTCGGCCAATGTGGTAAGAGACATCTACAGCCTATCACTTTACCCACATGGCAACGGTCCTGACAAGAGTTCAGAAAACCTGCTGATTCAGAGGGGAAAGAGTTGTAACTTATAAATCTACTCCCTGTACGGCATGTCCTATAAAGTCAGAAGAATAGATGGAGGTGGAAAGTCTATATAAATATGATTATTATTTATTTTTTTTACCTGCGAGATCAGACATCAAAAGTCAGCGAGCGGAATTTCCCATAAAGGAAAGGAGTTCACTGTTAAATCGTGTCGTCTCCTCCCAACATGGGATCTTTCTGAATGTTCCAGGACTTGGAATGAGATTAATGAAGGAGGTGGGAGATTCCCACCAAATGCATGGGAGGGGGTGGGATGAGGTAGTGTGTCTGTGTGAAAGCCTGCATCATTACTCTGGAACCGGAATCTAGTTTTTTTTTTGCCAACACCTTTTTTTGTGTGTGAAGAATTACTTTGTACAGAAGCTTTTGTCTCAGCTGTCTGTTTTTTGAAAAAGCAGATGAGAATGTTTGATAAATGTTTAGCCTTTTTTACTGCAGCTGCTAGCTGGGATTGTGTGTACATTTTGACTCTTGTAAAGGTCCAATGTAATTTTAAGAAACCATTTGACAGTGTGAATTTATGGCCACTGTTCTAATTGTAATAATCTGATCATAAATTGCTGCTCTCCCTGTTCCTCATTTCATTAGCCCCCCCCACCCCCTACTTCCTATACCATAGTTTGAAACCTTTTCCTACTTCCTAGACACTGTATGCACTCTACCTTGATAATACAAGAAGTGTAGAAAATTCCTATACCTGGGTATTGTCTGGAGTAGAGTTAAAGAGGAGTTTGAGGGAGAGGCCTCCTGTTGAAGGGGAGTTTGAGGGAGAGGCCTCCTGTTAAAGGGGACTTTGAGGGAGAGGCCTCCTGTTGAAGGGGACTTTGAGGGAGAGGCCTCCTGTTGAAGGGGAGTTTGAGGGAGAGGCCTCCTGTTGAAGGGGAGTTTGAGGGAGAGGCCTCCTGTTGAAGGGGAGTTTGAGGGAGAGGCCTCCTGTTGAAGGGGAGTTTGAGGGAGAGGCCTCCTGTTGAAGGGGAGTTTGAGGGAGAGGCCTCCTGTTGAAGGGGAGTTTGAGGGAGAGGCCTCCTGTTGAAGGGGAGTTTGAGGGAGAGGCCTCCTGTTGAAGGGGAGTTTGAGGGAGAGGCCTCCTGTTGAAGGGGAGTTTGAGGGAGAGGCCTCCTGTTGAAGGGGAGTTTGAGGGAGAGGCCTCCTGTTGAAGGGGAGTTTGAGGGAGAGGCCTCCTGTTGAAGGGGAGTTTGAGGGAGAGGCCTCCTGTTAAAGGGGAGTTTGAGGGAGAGGCCTCCTGTTTGGGGAGGGAGAGGCCTCCTGTTAAAGGGGAGTTTGAGGGAGAGGCCTCCTGTTGAAGGGGAGTTTGAGGGAGAGGCCTCCTGTTGAAGGGGAGTTTGAGGGAGAGGCCTCCTGTTGAAGGGGAGTTTGAGGGAGAGGCCTCCTGTTGAAGGGGAGTTTGAGGGAGAGGCCTCCTGTTGAAGGGGAGTTTGAGGGAGAGGCCTCCTGTTGAAGGGGAGTTTGAGGGAGAGGCCTCCTGTTGAAGGGGAGTTTGAGGGAGAGGCCTCCTGTTGAAGGGGAGTTTGAGGGAGAGGCCTCCTGTTGAAGGGGAGTTTGAGGGAGAGGCCTCCTGTTGAAGGGGAGTTTGAGGGAGAGGCCTCCTGTTGAAGGGGAGTTTGAGGGAGAGGCCTCCTGTTGAAGGGGAGTTTGAGGGAGAGGCCTCCTGTTGAAGGGGAGTTTGAGGGAGAGGCCTCCTGTTGAGGGAGGCCTCCTGTTAAAGGGGAGTTTGAGGAGAGGCCTCCTGTTGAAGGGGAGTTTGAGGGAGAGGCCTCCTGCTGAAGGGGAGTTTGAGGGAGAGGCCTCCTGTTGAAGGGGAGTTTGAGGGAGAGGCCTCCTGTTGAAGGGGAGTTTGAGGCCTCCTGTTGAAGGGGAGTTTGAGGGGAGCGTGAGGCCTCCTGTTGAAGGGGAGTTTGAGGGGGAGAGGCCTCCTGTTGAAGGGGAGTTTGAGGGAGAGGCCTCCTGTTAGTGGGGAGCGTGAGGCCTCCTGTTAAGGGGGCGTTTGAGGGAGAGGCCTCCTGTTGAAGGGGAGTTTGAGTGAGGCCTCCTGTTGAAGGGGAGTTTGAGGGTGAGGCCTCCTGTTGAAGGGGAGCGTGAGGCCTCCTGTTGAGGGGGTTTGAGGAGGCCTCCTGTTGAAGGGGAGTTTGAGGTGAGGCCTCCTGTTGAAGGGGAGTTTGAGCGTGAGGCCTCCTGTTAGTGGGGAGCGTGAGGCCTCCTGTTAGTGGGGAGCGTGAGGCCTCCTGTTGAAGGGGAGCGTGAGGCCTCCTGTTGAAGGGGAGCGTGGGAAGGGGAGCGTGAGGCCTCCTGTTGAAGGGGAGCGTGAGGCCTCCTGTTGAAGGGGAGCGTGAGGCCTCCTGTTGAAGGGGAGCGTGAGGCCTCCTGTTGAAGGGGAGCGTGAGGCCTCCTGTTGAAGGGGAGCGTGAGGCCTCCTGTTGAAGGGGAGCGTGAGGCCTCCTGTTGAAGGGGAGCGTGAGGCCTCCTGTTGAAGGGGAGCGTGAGGCCTCCTGTTGAAGGGGCGTGAGGCCTCCTGTTGAAGGGGAGCGTGAGGCCTCCTGTTGAAGGGGAGCGTGAGGCCTCCTGTTGAAGGGGAGCGTGAGGCCTCCTGTTGAAGGGGAGCGTGAGGCCTCCTGTTGAAGGGGAGCGTGAGGCCTCCTGTTGAAGGGGAGCGTGAGGCCTCCTGTTGAAGGGGAGCGTGAGGCCTCCTGTTGAAGGGGAGCGTGAGGCCTCCTGTTGAAGGGGAGCGTGAGGCCTCCTGTTGAAGGGGAGCGTGAGGCCTCCTGTTGAAGGGGAGCGTGAGGCCTCCTGTTGAAGGGGAGCGTGAGGCCTCCTGTTAGTGGGGAGCGTGAGGCCTCCTGTTAGTGGGGAGCGTGAGGCCTCCTGTTAGTGGGGAGCGTGAGGCCTCCTGTTAGTGGGGAGCGTGAGGCCTCCTGTTAGTGGGGAGCGTGAGGCCTCCTGTTAGTAGGGAGCGTGAGGCCTCCTGTTAGTGGGGAGCGTGAGGCCTCCTGTTGAAGGGGAGCGTGAGGCCTCCTGTTGAAGGGGAGCGTGAGGCCTCCTGTTGAAGGGGAGCGTGAGGCCTCCTGTTGAAGGGGAGCGTGAGGCCTCCTGTTGGAGGGGAGCGTGAGGCCTCCTGTTAGTGGGGAGCGTGAGGCCTCCTGTTAGTGGGGAGCGTGAGGCCTCCTGTTAGTAGGGAGCGTGAGGCCTCCTGTTAGTAGGGAGCGTGAGGCCTCCTGTTGAAGGGGAGCGTGAGGCCTCCTGTTAAGTATCACAATCCCGGGCAGTATCACAACCGGTCATGATTGGGAGTTCCATAAGATGCCGCACAATTGACCCAGCCATCGTCTGAGTATGGGGAGGGTTTGGCTGAGGAGGCTTTACTTGGCTCACTGCGCTTTAGCGACTCCTTGTGGTGGGCCAGGCGCCTGCAGGCTGATTCCAGTTGTCAGTTGAACTGTTTTTCCTCTGATACGTTGGTGCGGCTGGCTTCCGGGTTAAGTGGGCAGGTGTTAAGAAGCGCGGTTTGGCTGGTCATGTTTTAAAGGACGCATGATTTCGACCTTCGCCTCCCGAGCTGGATGGGGAGTTGCAGCGATGAGACGAGAGAAATTAAGGAGGAAAATTGTGTCAATTTGAAATAAAGCAGCACTTTGTGAATGTCCTGAAGACCATAACCTTGGTGATCCTCCTGTTTTCTGTAATTAGCTGTGAGCTCCAGATGCTATTTATGAGCTGTTGCTAACACCAACCTGGAGAGGCCCTCAGGCCCTAGTGTATTGAGCTGTTGCTAACACCAACCTGGAGAGGCCCTCAGGCCCTAGTGTATTGAGCTGTTGCTAACACCAACCTGGAGAGGCCCTCAGGCCCTAGTGTATTGAGCTGTTGCTAACACCAACCTGGAGAGGCCCTCAGGCCCTAGTGTATTGAGCTGTTGCTAACACCAACCTGGAGAGGCCCTCAGGCCCTAGTGTATTGAGTTGTTGCTGGAGAGGCCCTCAGGCCCTAGTGTATTGAGCTGTTGCTAACACCAACCTGGAGAGGCCCTCAGGCCCTAGTGTATTGAGCTGTTGCTAACACCAACCTGGAGAGGCCCTCAGGCCCTAGTGTATTGAGCTGTTGCTAACACCAACCTGGAGAGGCCCTCAGGCCCTAGTGTATTGAGCTGTTGCTGGAGAGGCCCTCAGGCCCTAGTGTATTGAGCTGTTGCTAACACCAACCTGGAGAGGCCCTCAGGCCCTAGTGTATTGAGCTGTTGCTGGAGAGGCCCTCAGGCCCTAGTGTATTGAGCTGTTGCTAACACCAACCTGGAGAGGCCCTCAGGCCCTAGTGTATTGAGCTGTTGCTGGAGAGGCCCTCAGGCCCTAGTGTATTGAGCTGTTGCTAACACCAACCTGGAGAGGCCCTCAGGCCCTAGTGTATTGAGCTGTTGCTGGAGAGGCCCTCAGGCCCTAGTGTATTGAGCTGTTGCTGGAGAGGCCCTCAGGCCCTCGTGTTTTGAGCTGTTGCTAACACCAACCTGGAGAGGCTCTCAGGCCCTAGTGTATTGAGCTGTTGCTGGAGAGGCCCTCAGGCCCTCGTGTTTTGAGCTGTTGCTAACCCCAACCTGGAGAGGCCCTCGGGCCCCAGTGTATATAAGTGGGTTTATTTAACAGTTGCCTCTTCTTAATTGGTTGAATTCTTAGAGGATCTTGGCTCAATGGTTTCTCATCGCAAACCAAGGGGAAAATGTGATTTAAAAATATATATATATATATAAAACTCCCCAGACTTCCTCTATACAGCCTTGTGGGACACAGTTATGTCCTTTATTTTTCCAGAGGAACATCATTTGGCTTAACGTCTCCCTGCAGACGTGCTTGCCTGTGATATCGGAACATCTGTTAAAATATATGGTGGAAAGAAAGGACAGAGTGGATTGAGGTGGAACTATCGAGTTACAGTGCGCTTGGAAGACTTCTGTTTATGGTTTGTTTTTGTCATTGCAAGTAATGCAATGTGACAGTCCATATGTGTCCGTGATACGAATTCATTATTTCCAGTTTTGGGCATCTTCATTCTTGTAAAGTGAAAATCAGATAGAAGTTTTTGGAATTCCTTCATCTTTTCACTGCCACCAAATGGCATGTATAAGGTTTCTGTTAATGAAAATAAAAAATGTTAATGAATTAAGTAATTGGTGTGAGTAACAAGAATTGAAAGTAGATCATGTATTCAAAGCTGTGGGGGAAAACTAACACATTTATTCAGTCAATGTGCATACAAGTGGCTTTTCAGGTCTTCCCGTAACGAAAGATCACGTTCTCATAAGGCTTTGCTGTGCTCTTCAGAAAGTGTCCAACTGATTTGTGCAATTTAGCATGACATCTCTATGAACCTTGAAATGAATTACCCTCGTTGTTCTCATTCTTATGTAGTTTCTTATACAGCGCCTTCAGAAACTGTTCACACCCCTTGACTTTTTCCACATTTTGTTGTGTTACAAAGTGGGATTAAAATTGATTTAATTGTCTTTTTTTTGTATGTCAACGACGTACACAAAATACTCATGTCAAAGTGGAAGACGAATACATCTTGATTAGATAAGTATTCAACTCTCTGAGTCAATACATGTTACAATCAGCTTTGGCAGCGATTACAGCTGATTTGGTTGTTCTGGGTAATTCCTGAAGAGCTTTGTACACCTGCATCGCTACCCATCGCTCCACAAAAGCCACGTCCCTTGCAGAGCAAAGGGGGAACCACTACTTCAAGGTCTCAGAGCGAGTGACGTCACCGATTTGAAACACTATTAGCGCGCAACACCGCTAACTAGCTAGCCATTTCACATCGGTTACATCGGCCAATGCCAGCAAATCTCAATCTAATCTCACTTGTAACACACTTTTTTTTTGGGGGGGGGGGGTGTGAGGGTGAGAATACTTTCTAAAGGCATTTTAGCTCCACCATTGTTCATGGTTGGGTTAGCCATCACATTGATTGTGTGTTTTGTTGTGTTGCAGGAGCTGGCTAGCTGTGGATGGAACAGGAAAGAGAAACACCGACTGGCGCCCAACGTGGTGGCGTTTACACGGAGGTTCAACCAGGTGAGTCCTCCTTAGGAAGAAATGTTTCTCTGTTCAATAATAGGTTCACAAATACATTCACATCATCATAGACCGGAATGTCTCGGTTTATATTATGGCATATTACATAGTAGCTGGGTTTTTATATCACGGTTTCTTGAGTTGTAGTGCGAGGACCACACACCATGGGGATTTATTATTGCAATATTCACGCTGAATGGTGTTTTTAAAACACCTTCAAAACCCATTTCTGTGTTTTTGGAGCCTTTTTTCATGATTTGTTCTGTGTGTAAATGCAGAATGAGTATGAGGAAGTCTATCGCTGGTGGGGTAAGTGAAATCTCACAACAACAAAAAGGGTCTGGACACTTCCATAACATCCCATTTTACACAGATTGGGTCAAACAAAAAAAAAAAAGAAGAGTGAACTTGTCTTGTGAACCCATTTGATCTATTTTATAAAAGAATACCATATAAAAGGTTCATTCATACATTTCTGGTGTTTTTTTTTCCAGAACTTGGTTGCGTGATTTGTCATTTTATAAAAACCTGATGCTATTTAATCTTGTTCCTCAGGAATTTGTAGAGGAAGAAGAAAATGAGATCTGTTTTACTTTTGTATGTCTAGAGAAAACCCCTTACGGTGAAATGAATAGCGTAGCAGAGCAGTGGGCCTACCTTTTTTCTCATTACTCCCTCTCTTCACCTCATCTTCTCCCACCGCCCTAATCCCATGGGCATCACTGGACAAAAAAATGAAACCGGACATCATTTGGTTTACCCTCATCATCGTTGGTAGAGGCATAATAACCTTAATAGGTGTTTGCTAATGGAATACACTTATTCTGTGACCTGCTCTTCTTTTCACTTCATAAGGAATAATTCAAACCAGACGTGAAAGACCATTAAAATACATAAAATGTTACCACAGACAACAGATCCATATACCAAATTGCTGAGGATACACACACAAAGAAGTCAAGAGACTAGTTTTCGTTGTGGTCCTTTTTTCTTTAATGAGATTTGAAGTCTTACAATTATGTTTTTCTTTTACACTTTCCCGTCACAAAATGGCCCGGCTTCAAAGCTTTTGCATCAAAAAGGTTTACCGTGTTACGCTGGCTCTCACCTCCCTGTTTCTGTTTCTGTGTGTCATTGGCTCTCACCTCCCTGTTTCTGTTTCTGTGTGTCATTGGCTCTCACTTGGTCCTGTCTGTTGGGCTCGTACCCTCTGCAGCTTCGATCTCAAACTGTGCCCAACTGGTGACGGCTATGCCATTAAACTATTATCGGCCTCACGTGGCTCCCTAACTGGAAACGCAGGGTGGAAATACTATTAGCCGATCTCTACAGGCGGTTTGCCAGCTTGTTTCTTTTTCTTCCTTTTTGTCCCCGTCCCACTCCACCCCCCCTTTTGTCCTCGTCCCACTCCACCCCCTTTTTGTCCCCGTCCCACTCCACACCCCTTTTGTCCTCGTCCCACTCCACCCCCTTTGTCCCCGTCCCACTCCACCCCCCTTTTGTCCTCGTCCCACTCCACCCCCCTTTTGTCCCCGTCCCCACTCCACACCCCTTTTGTCCTCGTCCCACTCCACCCCCCTTTTGTCCCTGTCCCACTCCACCCCCCTTTTGTCCTCGTCCCACTCCACCCCCCTTTTGTCCTCGTCCCACTCCACCCCCCTTTTGTCCTCGTCCCACTCCACCCCCTTTTGTCCTCGTCCCACTCCACCCCCCTTTTGTCCTCGTCCCACTCCACCCCCTTTTGTCCTCGTCCCACTCCACCCCCCTTTTGTCCTCGTCCCACTCCACCCCCCTTTTGTCCTCGTCCCACCCACCCCCCTTTTGTCCTCGTCCCACTCCACCCCCTTTTGTCCCCGTCCCACTCCACCCCCCTTTTGTCCCCGTCCCACTCCACCCCCCTTTTGTCCCCGTCCCACCCACCCCCCTTTTTGTCTCCGTCTCACTCCACCCCCCCCTTTTGTCCCCGTCCCACTCCACCCCCCTTTTTGTCTCCGTCCCACTCCACCCCCCTTTTGTCCCCGTCCCACTCCACCCCCCTTTGGTCCTCGTCCCACTCCACCCCCCTTTTGTCCCCGTCCCACTCCACCCCCTTTGGTCCTCGTCCCACTCCACCCCCCTTTTGTCCCCGTCCCACTCCACCCCCCTTTTGTCCCCGTCCCACTCCACCCCCCTTTTGTCTCCGTCCCACTCCACCCCCCCTTTTGTCTCCGTCCCACTCCACCCGCCCTTTTGTCTCCGTCCCACTCCACCCCCCTTTTGTCTCTGTCTCACTCCCCCCTTTTGTCCCCGTCCCACTCCACCCCCCTTTTGTCTCTGTCTCACTCCACTCCCCCTTTTGTCCCCGTCCCACTCCACCCCCCTTTTGTCCCCCCTCTCCACCCCCCTTTTGTCCCCCCACTCCACCCCCCTTTTGTCCCCGTCTCACTCCACCCCCCTTTTGTCTCCGTCTCACTCCAACCCCCTTTTGTCCCCGTCCCACTCCACCCCCCTTTTGTCCCCGTCCCACTCCACCCCCCTTTTGTCTCCGTCTCACTCCACCCCCCCCCCTTTTGTCCCCGTCCCACTCCACCCCCCTTTTGTTCCCGTCTCACTCCACCCCCCTTTTGTCCCCGTCCCCACCCCCCTTTTTGTCCCCGTCCCACTCCACCCCCCTTTTGTCTCCGTCTCACTCCAACCCCCCTTCTGTCCCCGTCCCACCCCCCCCCTTGTCCCCCCTTTTGTCTCCATCTCACTCCAACCCCCCTTTTGTCTCTATCTCACTCCACTCCCCCTTTTGTCCCCGTCCCACTCTACCCCCCCGCCTTTTGTCCCCGTCCCTCTCCACCCCCCTTTGTCCCTGTCTCACTCCACCCCCCTTTTGTCCCCGTCCCACTCCAACCCCCCTTTTGTCTCTATCTCACTCCAACCCCCCTTCTGTCCCCGTCCCACTCCAACCCCCCTTTGTCTCTATCTCACTCCACTCCCCCCTTTTGTCCCCGTCCCACTCCACCCCCCCGCCTTTTGTCCCTGTCTCACTCCACCCCACCCCACCCCCCTTTGTCTCCGTCTCACTCCAACCCCCCTTTGTCCCCCCTCTCCACCCCCCTTTGTCCCTGTCTCACTCCACCCCACCCCCCTTTTGTCTCCGTCTCACTCCACCCCCCTTTTGTCCCCGTCCCTCTCCCCCCGCCCTTTTGTCTCCGTCCCACTCCACCACCCTTTTGTCTCCGTCCCACTCCACCCCCTTTTGTCTTCGTCCCACTCCACCCCCCTTTTGTCTCCGTCTCACTCCAACTCCCCCTTTTGTCCCCGTCCCTCTCCAACCCCCTTTTTGTCTCCGTCTCACTCCACCTCCCCTTTTGTCCCCGTCCCACTCCACCCCCCTTTTGTCCCTGTCCCACTCCACCCCCTTTGGTCCTCGTCCCACTCCACCCCCCTTTTTGTCTCCGTCTCACTCCATCCCCCCTTTGTCCTTGTCCCACTCCACCCCCCTTTTGTCTCCGTCTCACTCCCCCCTTTTGTCCCCGTCCCACCCACCCCCCTTTTGTTCCCGTCTCACTCCCCCCTTTGTCCCCGTCTCACTCCACCTCCCCCCTTTTGTCCCCGTCTCACTCCAACCACCCCCCTTTTGTCCCCGTCCCACTCCACCCCCCTTTTGTCTCCGTCTCACTCCACTCCCCCCTTTTGTCCCCGTCCCCACTCCACCCCCCTTTTGTCCCCCCTCTCCACCCCCCCTTTGTCCCCGTCCCACTCCACCCCCCTTTTGTTCCCGTCTCACTCCCCCCTTTTGTCCCCGTCTCACTCCACCCCCCTTTTGTCTCCGTCTCACTCCAACCCCCCTTTTGTCCCCGTCCCACTCCACCCCCCCTTTTGTCCCCGTCTCACTCCACCCCCCTTTTGTCCCCGTCCCTCTCCACCCCCCTTTTGTCTCCGTCTCACTCCAGCCCCCCTCTGTCCCCGTCCCACTCCAACCCCCCTTCTGTCCCCGTCCCACTCCAACCCCCCTTTTGTCTCTATCTCACTCCACTCCCCCCTTTTGTCCCCGTCCCACTCCACCCCCCGCCTTTTGTCCCTGTCTCACTCCACCCCACCCCACCCCCCTTTTGTCTCCGTCTCACTCCAACCCCCCTTTTGTCCCCGTCCCTCTCCACCCCCTTTTGTCCCCGTCCCACTCCACCCCCCTTTTGTCTCCGTCTCACTCCAACCCCCCTTTTGTCCCCGTCCCTCTCCATCCCCGCCCTTTAGTCTCCGTCCCCTCCACCACCCTTTTGTCTCCGTCCCACTCCACCACCCTTTTGTCTCCGTCCCACTCCACCCACCCTTTTGTCTCCGTCCCACTCCACCCGCCCTTTTGTCTCCGTCCCACTCCACCCACCCTTTTGTCTCCGTCCCACTCCACCACCCTTTTGTCTCCGTCCCACTCCACCACCCTTTTGTCTTATCTCCGTCTTTATTGGCAGTCGGAGGGTACAGATATAGAAAGAAATAAAGACATTGATTTCATTTGAAACCCTGGTTTGTAAACTAAAGAAAACCTTTGGTTTGAATGGAATATCTTTTAATGTGAGGACGGACACGACGTAGTCCGAGCGACACTGACGATGACATTCCTCAGCGACTGCCGATCCAGCTGGACACAGCTCTTCAACAGGGCTGTTCATTATCCCCACGTTGGGGCTCATGGGGACAGCCCTGTAGGCAGCTCCCTAGTCAGTGTTCTACTGGAAATAACCTGGTCTATTGTTCATTATCCCCACGTTGGGGGATAACGTTGCTGGTCCATTGTTCATTATCCCCACGTTGGGGGATAACGTTGCTGGTCCATTGTTCATTATCCCCACGTTGGGGGATAACGTTGCTGGTCCATTGTTCATTATCCCCACGTTGGGGGATAACGTTGCGGGTCCATTGTTCATTATCCCCACGTTGGGGGATAACGTTGCTGGTCCATTGTTCATTATCCCCACGTTGGGGATAACGCTATGGGTCCATTGTTCATTATCCCCACGTTGGGGGATAACGTTGCTGGTCCATTGTTCATTATCCCCACGTTGGGGGATAACGTTGCTGGTTCATTATCCCCACGTTGGGGGATAACGTTGCTGGTCCATTGTTCATTATCCCGACGTTGGGGGATAACGCTGCTGGTCCATTGTTCATTATCCCCACGTTGGGGATAACGTTGCTGGTCCATTGTTCATTATCCCCACGTTGGGGGATAACGTTGCTGGTCCATTGTTCATTATCCCCACGTTGGGGGATAGCGTTGCTGGTCCATTGTTCATTATCCCCACGTTGGGGGATAACGTTGCTGGTCCATTGTTCATTATCCCCACGTTGGGGGATAACGTTGCTGGTCCATTGTTCATTATCCCCACGTTGGGGGATAACGTTGCTGGTCCATTGTTCATTATCCCCACGTTGGGGGATAACGTTGCTGGTCCATTGTTCATTATCCCCACGTTGGGGGATAACGCTGCGGTCCATTGTTCATTATCCCCACGTTGGGGGATAACGTTGCTGGTCCATTGTTCATTATCCCCACGTTGGGGGATAACGTTGCTGGTCCATTGTTCATTATCCCCACGTTGGGGGATAACGTTGCTGGTCCATTGTTCATTATCCCCACGTTGGGGGATAACGTTGCTGGTCCATTGTTCATTATCCCCACGTTGGGGGATAACGTTGCTGGTCCATTGTTCATTATCCCCACGTTGGGGATAACGTTGCTGGTCCATTGTTCATTATCCCCACGTTGGGGGATAACGTTGCTGGTCCATTGTTCATTATCCCCACGTTGGGGGATAACGTTGCTGGTCCATTGTTCATTATCCCCACGTTGGGGGATAACGTTGCTGGTCCATTGTTCATTATCCCCACGTTGGGGGATAACGTTGCTGGTCCATTGTTCATTATCCCCACGTTGGGGGATAACGTTGCTGGTCCATTGTTCATTATCCCCACGTTGGGGGATAACGTTGCTGGTCCATTGTTCATTATCCCCACGTTGGGAGATAACGTTGCTGGTCCATTGTTCATTATCCCCACGTTGGGGGATAACGTTGCGGGTCCATTGTTCATTATCCCCACGTTGGGGGATAACGTTGCTGGTTCATTATCCCCACGTTGGGGGATAACGTTGCTGGTTCATTATCCCCACGTTGGGGGATAACGTTGCTGGTTTGTTCATTATCCCCACGTTGGGGGATAACGTTGCTGGTCCATTGTTCATTATCCCCACGTTGGGGGATAACGTTGCTGGTCCATTGTCCATTATCCCCACGTTGGGGGATAACGTTGCTGGTCCATTGTCCATTATCCCCACGTTGGGGGATAACGTTGCTGGTCCATTGTTCATTATCCCCACGTTGGGGGATAACGTTGCTGGTCCATTCACCACTAAAGGTACAATACATTTGGGAGTTTTGTAGAACGTCTTTACTTATTTGAATTATTACGTCTTTGCGGGAAGTTGGAACTAAAAGAAAAAAAAAGGACTCACTCGGAGCATATTCCATTTTCTTTCCCGACTTCCCCCGGAAGGCATTGTACAGTCCAAGGCAAGACGTTGCATTAATGCCAAAATACAGTTATTGACAGTCATTTAATTGCTGTAATTGGCCTGTTTAATCTCACACATTTCTAACTTTAATGCTATTCCTTTGTTTTCAGTTGCGTAAGTACAAATGTAATTGTCTCAAAGGAGAAGTTATGTTTATTTTCCCAGTCCTCATTTTTTCTAAGTGCAATTTAGAAGCATATACTTGGATTGCTGATATTTAGCCATTTACGTTTATGATCTATTTATCATGGAAGCATTTGTTACCATTACAGCCAAGTCATAACTAGAAACAGATCGGGACCACTTTGAAATAAATCCTTTCTCTTTTTTTTCCCCATTTGTTGCCAAAATGGAAGAGTACTGAGTTAACTTAAATAAACGTCCATATTTAGACTTAAATGACTTAAATGACCAGTCTCTTAGCTGGTGGTTGGGTCTGTTTTTTTTTTTACGACACAATTAGACCAAACATGACTAGCTGGCTCCATGGTTCTGGAAAGATGGCCACACATGTAAAGGAAGGTTAGGTACTTGTTGAAGGGTCACCTGCATACGCCTTCATAGGCCAGAGAGAAAGAGGTCCTCTGAAAGATCCCAATTCCCCCTCCAGCTTCCTTTTACATCCTTGTCCATCGAAGGACATCTGGGTGACTGTTTCACGAACATGGAGGGTATCTGGGATTCTCTCTTGGATTCCCGTAAACACTTGAGATGTTGACTGTTGCATGACCACTGAAGCATAATCGGCAGAATGGTTCAAACCAATCGTGCATTACATTTTCTTTTTTATATATATATAGCGTCTTGGAAACGGGAGAAACGGGATGTAAACGTTTTAGTCGCTGATTGGCGAGGAATTCAAAAAAAACTTTTTTAAAACAGTAAGTCCCCCTATTTAGGGGACTTTAAGTAGTTCTGCACCATTTCCCGGCCGACATTGTTGTGTACAGTGTGTCCCGCTTGTCCCGACGCGTTCGTTTTCTGGCCTATCCAAACAAAGGATCCATTTCCTGTGAACCTCGCAGCTCCGCTTACAATACGGCATATGAAGTGGGAGGAGCCTAGCGATCGCAGCAAAGCAGCACCATCTTGTTGTGAAGTTCGCAGATGGATTTCAAAATAATTTAGTAGAATTGAAACAAGACCTCTTGGTCACAGAGGGATGGTGCCTAAAGATGACGATGTGGCGAGTAATAAGCGTTACTATGCGTTGTTTATGGCCCTCGTGATAATTACTTTTGCGTATTGTCTATTTAGGTGGAAATACACATTTTGGCATTACATTTAGCAGGTTTAAAGGAGGTTTTCCTTTTCGCTGTAGTGTTGCACACAACGGATGTGTTTTGATTACGGCTTGAGAAATGGTAGGTTTGCTATATCCCTCACCCAATGTCCTGAGGGGAAACAAACGCACACTGTTATTTCACAACAGGCAAAAGCATAATTGTGATGCCATTGGTCCTGGCCATGTTGCTGAACTCGTTTAGTATATGAATTTGTGTTAACGTGTTCTTTTTGTATAATATGTATCAAAACATTTTTTTTATTTCAGATTGATCCCGTGTAGCATTACCATGTGTTGTTGTCGGTTTAATTTTGGTTCCATTCTCCTCTGCGGGTTAATTTCCTGGGAGCGTTTTAGCTGGGATGAAGCCATAGTTTGAAAGGAGACTCAGAGATGCTCCAAGGAGTGGAGTGATATTAACCATGTTATTGACTTAAATTGTTCTACTGATACATTCTTGGAGGTTTATGTTGACCTAAGGAGTGAATGATTCATTGACACTGGGATTACACTGAGCTCCTTTTTTTTTTTTTAAGTGTCTCTTGGCCTCCGCTGAGATAAAAATGCCATGTTGTCATAGCGAGTATTGAATCATCCCTTCCATCACATGATCAACCTCAGAACTGCCTGTGTCTCTCTCTCTCTATCGCTCTTTATCTCTCGCTCTCACACACTCACCACTCTCCACTTCCACTCTGGAACGTGTGGGGGTTCCCTGGCAGGTGGAGAGCTTTGAGCCGCAGTAGCCGCCCACAACATTCACGGAAAGAATGATGATGATGATGATACTGTTAGGGGGGTACTCTCCAAGTTGCATATCGGTTTCCCCGTTCTCTCCTCCACTCCTTCTCAAGGCCCTGTTGCAGAACCATAGCGAATTCCTCATAGGTACCCAGGATACAGGGAGCCCTGGTGCCCTTAGAGCTTAGCGAGGGATTAGACCCCGTCCAACACTCAACGTCTCTGGCGCCTCCTCAAAGGGCTTTCGGATAAGTGTGTCTCGTTAGCTCATGAGCAACGGCCCAATTTGTGTCAGATGGCAACGGTGGAAAGCAGCACAGTGGATGATGTAATGAGTCTTTCAACCCGCTAAAAAATGTTTTTTTTTTAAAGGCTCCTCCTGATCCAAGCACATTGCACTAGTATCCATCTTAAGGATTGCCACGAGCGCTAGTTTGAAAGGTGTAACATTCTGATCAGTCACGTCCTCAAGCCAGAGGTTTAGCTCATTGCAGGTTACCCGTTTGAAAAGGGAGTTTTAGACTGACCATCACCAGATCTTCATTATGGTGCTAATTTAGGTGAATTTGCTCTTTTTTTAAATGTATTTTTCTTTTTTAAGTGTCCCTTTGACATCAATGCATTACTGAGTGAACATTTGACCTAAATCGAAGTTAGGATTTACAGCTGAATCAAGGTGAATGAAGACCATTTGAACAGCTTCCCAAATCCCAGACCGTAGGCCATGGAACGGTGCCAGTTAAATGTCTTCACAGCCACTCCGATCAGACTGTTACTTACTATGCTTCGAAGGTGGAGCTCAGACATTGCTAGAGTTTTTACATTTCGAAACATAATATTTTATAACTCGGAACACCATCTGTCCTTTGCCCTGAGCCTGCCTGCGATGTTAAAAGACAAGTTCACTCTTCTTTTTTCTTTTTTTTTTTGACCCAATCTGTGTAAAATGGGATGTTATGGAAGTGTCCAGACCCTTTTTGTTGTTGTGAGATTTCACTTACCCCACCAGCGATAGACTTCCTCATACTCATTCTGCATTTACACACAGAACAAATCATGAAAAAAGGCTCCAAAAACACAGAAATATGTTATTTTAGATGTTGGACGCATGAAATTGTGTCATTCCTGAACTTTATCCTCAACGTTGCGTTCCAGTTTGTTGGAATTGAGCAATACTTTTACGTGTGCATGCTACACAGAGAAGCATTATTAAGGATCCCTGTTAGCTGTTGCCAAGGCAACAAACTGGATGCAGTCTATCACAGTACCATCCGTTTTGTTACCAAAGCCCCATATACTACCCACCACTGCGACCTGTACGCTGTCGTTGGCTGGCCCTCGCTTCATACTCGTCGCCAAACCCACTGCTCCAGGTCATCTACAAGACCCTGCTAGGTAAAGTCCCCCCTTATCTCAGCTCGCTGGTCACCATAGCAGCACCCAACCTGTAGCACGCAATCCAGCAGGTATATCTCTCTGGTCACCCCCAAAACAAACTCTTCCTTTACGCCCCTCTCCTTCCAGTTCTCTGCTGCCAATGACTGGAACGAACTACAAAAATCTCCGAAACCGGAAACACTTATCTCCCTCACTAGCTTTAAGCATCAGCTGTCAGAGCAGCTCACAGATTACTGCACCTGTACATAGCCCATCTATAATTTAGCCCAAACAACTACCTCTTTCCCTACTGTATTTATTTATTTTTCTCCTTTGCACCCCATTGTTTCTATCTCTACTTTGCACATTCTTTCACTGCAAATCTTCCATTCCAGTGTTTTACTTTCACATTTTTACTCTTGAACTTCATTAGCCTTGCTATAACAAAGGGGTTGAATACTTATTGACCAATAAAATATTTCAACTTTTCATTTTCAATTAATTTGTAATAAATTCCAACATAATTCCACTTTGACATTATGGGGTATTATTTTTCTGGTGAGGTGATCTTGATCTCTCCCGGTTTCCGCTGTGACCGTGATGATGTTGGTTTGAGAGGATCCTCAGTGATTTGCTGATGTTATGCGTGTCCCAGGAGAACTACCTCATCTTCAGTTGGAATGGCTAAGACCAAAACATTTCTGAGAGACTAGTTTTATCAATGAACAGCAGATAGTTTAAAATGTTTGTCTTGTCGATGAATAGTTCGAGGTACATTTTTAAATGTATTTTTACTGATGCATAGTGGGACTTTACTATTTATTTGATCAATGAATAGTGGCTAGTTAGTGTTTGTATTATCAATGCATAGTGGGTAGTTAAAGGGTAAGTGGGTAAACAGACATTGTAGTGAGATTTCTCTTTCATATTTCACTACGGTTTGAAGTAATCCACTGAACAGTGGGAGTCTCCGGCTGATGCCTGGGCAGTTTTAACATGGAAACCTGCATCTATATACTTTTCCTTCTCTTATACCATAACAAATTGTATATTACTGTATCCCTGCATAGGTTGTCCCCAAAGGTACACGATCATGTATCTGCTTCACGTTGTGTTGTGTGGTGTACCCAGCATCGGTCCCACCCATGAGCCGTACCTATAGTAAACATCAGGGTTAAAGGTCACCATGTTTGCTAGCAGACAAACATTCAATCACGTTTGAGGCTAATTCACCTTCAGACCATGAACTACTTGCACGGGCCCCATAACCATTCAAAGATTTAGAGTGAAAACGCCCTGTTTCTGGATCCCTATTGTGGAGGTTCTGTTTACTATGATTAGTATCATGGCACATGTTTACAGTGAAGCTTGTTTACTGCCAGATTGAAAATGTATACAGTACTTACAGTGCATAGGATCCCACAGGGCTCCTATTCAGGGCTATAGGCGGGCCCTTTCTGGGCTCCTATTCAGGGCTATTGCCTGGCCAATTCCAGGGCTCCTATTCAGGGCTATAGCTTGCCCCATTCCAGGGCTAGTATCTGAGAAAAGCATTGGAGCTGAAACAAGCCCCTGGGGGACTCGGCAGGAAATATATCATGATGGTTGTCTGTCAAATGGAGGCTTCCCAAGCTTACAGGTGGAAGTCCCAGGATCTGGCTGAATGGTGTTCACTGTAGGATCTCTGGTTTACCCTGTGGTCTCTGTTTCCTCCGGAGCTGTTACAGTAAATCTGACATAGGCCAGAACCAGAAAATTATAGCAGGTTATCTTCCTGTCAAAAACCTAAACCTGTCGTAACAGGAAGGAACTGCCCAGTCAGAACCAGACAGCAGTTCCTGTCACGGTGATAGCCAGTTGAGCTGCGTTACAAGCAAAGTTCATTTATATTTTCCAGTGAAAAACTGAAAAGCAGAGCTTTTGCCCTCACATGATAAAGGAATTAGCCTTCGAGCATAATAAAACTGTCAGATGTAGGTGAAAAGGGCAAGTTGTTGTCAAGAACGGTTTGGATCCATCATGCGTCTCTCCTTCTGTTCACATGGGTGAAATAACTCTGTGTGACACACACACACACACACACACACACACACACACACACACACACACACACACACACACACACACACACACACACACACACACACACACACAATACCACTGCAAATGCCCTTTGTTAAAACTCATTTGGGGTTTGTGAGGCTCTGCCAAGCTAAGCCCATGTGGATGGCGCACAGTGTTTGCGGCACAAATACAATCAAGGAAACCAAATGGCTTTTAATGGGTTTCCATGTCTAGTGTTATTGTGGGTTTTGCTTCAGATTTTCTTCCCATTTTTGTTTTTGTGGGTAAATTCAGAAATGAGTTCTCCTTAAGCTAGTGGTTTTTCTCAATTGAATTTCCCTCCCGGCCTCTAAGGAGATTCATGGACCAGACCTTGTAGGGGTTATGGGCTTGGTTGAACTGTGTTTGCCTTGCCCATTTCTGACAAGACATGCACAGACTCCAGCTGCTATTGCTTTTAATCGCAAAGTTAGAAATGAGTGACTACTGCTCACTAACCACAGTGTTAAGTGAGTGATTCTCACTCGTGACTCTAATCTGATCACCCACAATGGCTATGGAGAGTTAATAAACTGTTGAACGGCATTTTGTTGTTGTTGTTGCAGTGTATGTCTAATAACTTGGGAAACAGTGTAGAGGTAGGCCTATTCATTCCTGGTCGGTCCTTGGGGGTCTCCCGCTAGAC
Organism: Oncorhynchus keta; assembly: GCF_023373465.1. Classification (NCBI taxonomy): domain Eukaryota; kingdom Metazoa; phylum Chordata; class Actinopteri; order Salmoniformes; family Salmonidae; genus Oncorhynchus; species Oncorhynchus keta. The sequence continues at coordinate 7,706,606 of NC_068429.1, read as the reverse complement.
TAACTACTAATTTACCAATCTAAAAATGGGCGTAATTTGTCTAATTTTCTATAATAATTTTATGGTAGTAATGGTTGTCTCATTGAAAGAATACCATCTGGTTTCATCCTGCTGTCACGAGTCGATAATGTGAATGCAGACTGATGTCTAGATTGTGTGTGTCTTTTAATACTGTTCTCCATATGTATACTCAGTAATTATGTACTTCTTTTTTTTTTTTTTTTTTTTTTGCAGGTTAGCTTTTGGCTGGTGAGAGAAATTTTGACTGCCCAGACGCTGAAGATCCGAGCAGAAATACTGAGCCATTTTGTTAAAATAGCCAAGGTGAGTTCAGACCACTTGGCCGCTGAGACTATTGGTTCTAGGACGAATGAGAAAATGAACCACACTGTTAGACTCCAGCAACACAGTCAAACACTCAAATCTTCCTCGTATCCTCTGCTTATTGACCAGTGGGTAGGGCTGCTCAACAAAACACACAAACAATAATTGTTACACAAAGTACAGATTTTAGAAAAGAGTCCACTGAATAATAACATAGAAATGGAAACATGATGAACTTGCCCTACATCCACACTGGTGTGAATATTCCTTCCTTTGTAGCCATACTAGTCAGCCAGTGTCACTGAGGAAACATCCCATTTAGCGCCTGCTGTATCTTAACGCATGGCAAAATGTTGTTGTGCAATCCAGAGGTTCTCCTGCGACCGACAAGACAAAACAAACCCTTGGGAGTAGTACCTCTAATGGCCACTAGGCCTTGAGGTTCACACAAATACTGCTGTCCCTATGGACGCTTGTTCACTCGGAGCTCCCCTCAGTTCACCATTTAATTCATTCATTAAAAGTTGGAGTAGATCCCCCACACACACACACAGTTTATCTATAATACTATACACAGATATTCAGTTTGATTAGTTCACTGTCAACTGAACATGTAGCACCTAAGTTATCAAGCATATTGAGGGTAGTTAGCTAAAGTACTATGTCAACAGTTTACAGCGTATTGAGGGTAGTTGGCAGCGTATTGAGGGTAGTTGGCAGCGTATTGAGGGTAGTTGGCAGCGTATTGAGGGTAGTTGGCAGCGTATTGAGGGTAGTTGGCAGCGTATTGAGGGTAGTTGGCAGCGTATTGAGGGTAGTTGGCAGCGTATTGAGGGTAGTTAGCTAAAGTAATATGTCAACAGTTTACAGCGTATTGAGGGTAGTTGGCAGAGCATTGAGGGTAGTTGGCAGAGCATTGAGGGTAGTTGGCAGAGCATTGAGGGTAGTTGGCAGAGCATTGAGGGTAGTTGGCAGAGCATTGAGGGTAGTTGGCAGCGTATTGAGGGTAGTTGGCAGAGCATTGAGGGTAGTTGGCAGAGCATTGAGGGTAGTTGGCAGAGCATTGAGGGTAGTTGGCAGAGCATTGAGGGTAGTTGGCAGAGCATTGAGGGTAGTTGGCAGAGCATTGAGGGTCAACATTGAGGGTAGTTGGCAGAGCATTGAGGGTAGTTGGCAGCGTATTGAGGGTAGTTGGCAGCGTATTGAGGGTAGTTGGCAGCGTATTGAGGGTAGTTGGCAGCGTATTGAGGGTAGTTGGCAGCGTATTGAGGGTAGTTGGCAGCGTATTGAGGGTAGTTAGCTAAAGTAATATGTCAACAGTTTACAGCGTATTGAGGGTAGTTGGCAGAGCATTGAGGGTAGTTGGCAGAGCATTGAGGGTAGTTGGCAGAGCATTGAGGGTAGTTGGCAGAGCATTGAGGGTAGTTGGCAGCGTATTGAGGGTAGTTAGCTAAAGTAATATGTCAACAGTTTACAGCGTATTGAGGGTAGTTGGCAGAGCATTGAGGGTAGTTGGCAGAGCATTGAGGGTAGTTGGCAGAGCATTGAGGGTAGTTGGCAGAGCATTGAGGGTAGTTGGCAGCGTATTGAGGGTAGTTGGCAGAGCATTGAGGGTAGTTGGCAGAGCATTGAGGGTAGTTGAGAGCATTGGTAGTTGGCAGAGCATTGAGGGTAGTTGGCAGAGCATTGAGGGTAGTTGGCAGAGCATTGAGGGTAGTTGGCAGCGTATTGAGGGTAGTTGGCAGCGTATTGAGGGTAGTTGGCAGCGTATTGAGGGTAGTTGGCAGCGTATTGAGGGTAGTTGGCAGCGTATTGAGGGTAGTTGGCAGCGTATTGAGGGTAGTTAGCTAAAGTAATATGTCAACAGTTTACAGCGTATTGAGGGTAGTTGGCAGAGCATTGAGGGTAGTTGGCAGAGCATTGAGGGTAGTTGGCAGAGCATTGAGGGTAGTTGGCAGAGCATTGAGGGTAGTTGGCAGAGCATTGAGGGTAGTTGGCAGCGTATTGAGGGTAGTTGGCAGCGTATTGAGGGTAGTTGGCAGAGCATTGAGGGTAGTTGGCAGAGCATTGAGGGTAGTTGGCAGAGCATTGAGGGTAGTTGGCAGAGCATTGAGGGTAGTTGGCAGAGCATTGAGGGTAGTTGGCAGAGCATTGAGGGTAGTTGGCAGCGTATTGAGGGTAGTTGGCAGCGTATTGAGGGTAGTTGGCAGAGCATTGAGGGTAGTTGGCGCGTATTGAGGGTAGTTGGCAGAGCATTGAGGGTAGTTGGCAGAGCATTGAGGGTAGTTGGCAGAGCATTGAGGGTAGTTGGCAGCGCATTGAGGGTAGTTGGCAGCGCATTGAGGGTAGTTGGCAGCGTATTGAGGGTAGTTGGCAGCGTATTGAGGGTAGTTGGCAGCGTATTGAGGGTAGTTGGCAGAGCATTGAGGGTAGTTGGCAGAGCATTGAGGGTAGTTGGCAGAGCATTGAGGGTAGTTGGCAGCGCATTGAGGGTAGTTGGCAGCGCATTGAGGGTTGAGGGCATTGAGGGTAGTTGGCAGCGCATTGAGGGTAGTTGGCAGCGCATTGAGGGTAGTTAGCAGCGTATTGAGGGTAGTTGGCAGCGTATTGAGGGTAGTTGGCAGCGTATTGAGGGTAGTTGGCAGCGTATTGAGGGTAGTTGGCAGCGTATTGAGGGTAGTTGGCAGCGTATTGAGGGTAGTTGGCAGCGTATTGAGGGTAGTTGGCAGCGTATTGAGGGTAGTTGGCAGCGTATTGAGGGTAGTTGGCAGCGTATTGAGGGTAGTTGGCAGCGTATTGAGGGTAGTTGGCTGAGTTTATATGTCAATAGGTAGCAGCGTATTGAGGGTAGTTGGCAGCGTATTGAGGGTAGTTAGCAGAGCATTGAGGGTAGTTGGCAGCGTATTGAGGGTAGTTAGCTAAAGTAATGTCAACAGTTTACAGCGTATTGAGGGTAGTTGGCAGAGCATTGAGGGTAGTTGGCAGCGTATTGAGGGTAGTTGGCAGCGTATTGAGGGTAGTTGGCTAAAGTAATATGTCAACAGTTTGCAGCGTATTGAGGGTAGTTGGCAGCGTATTGAGGGTAGTTGGCAGCGTATTGAGGGTAGTTGGCAGCGTATTGAGGGTAGTTGGCAGCGTATTGAGGGTAGTTGGCAGCGTATTGAGGGTAGTTAGCTAAAGTAATATGTCAACAGTTTACAGCGTATTGAGGGTAGTTGGCAGCGTATTGAGGGTAGTTGGCAGCGTATTGAGGGTAGTTGGCAGCGTATTGAGGGTAGTTGGCAGCGTATTGAGGGTAGTTGGCAGCGTATTGAGGGTAGTTGGCAGCGTATTGAGGGTAGTTGGCAGCGTATTGAGGGTAGTTGGCAGCGTATTGAGGGTAATTGGCAGCGTATTGAGGGTAGTTAGCTAAAGTAATATGTCAACAGTTTGCAGCGTATTGAGGGTAGTTGCAGCGTATTTAGGGTAGTTGGCAGCGTATTGAGGGTAGTTGGCAGCGTATTGAGGGTAGTTGGCAGCGTATTGAGGGTAGTTGGCAGAGTATTGAGGGTAGTTGGCAGCGTATTGAGGGTAGTTGGCAGCATATTGAGGGTAGTTGGCAGCGTATTGAGGGTAGTTGGCAGCGTATTGAGGGTAGTTAGCTAAAGTAATATGTCAACAGTTTACAGCGTATTGAGGGTAGTTGGCAGAGCATTGAGGGTAGTTGGCAGAGCATTGAGGGTAGTTGGCAGCGTATTGAGGGTAGTTAGCTAAAGTAATATGTCAACAGTTTACAGCGTATTGAGGGTAGTTGGCAGCGTATTGAGGGTAGTTGGCAGCGTATTGAGGGTAGTTGGCAGCGTATTGAGGGTAGTTGGCAGCGTATTGAGGGTAGTTGGCAGCGTATTGAGGGTAGTTGGCAGCGTATTGAGGGTAGTTGGCAGCGTATTGAGGGTAGTTGGCAGCGTATTGAGGGTAGTTGGCAGCGTATTGAGGGTAGTTGGCAGCGTATTGAGGGTAGTTAGCTAAAGTAATATGTCAACAGTTTGCAGCGTATTGAGGGTAGTTGGCAGCGTATTGAGGGTAGTTGGCAGCGTATTGAGGGTAGTTGGCAGCGTATTGAGGGTAGTTGGCAGCGTATTGAGGGTAGTTGGCAGCGTATTGAGGGTAGTTGGCAGCGTATTGAGGGTAGTTGGCAGCGTATTGAGGGTAGTTGGCAGCGTATTGAGGGTAGTTGGCAGCGTATTGAGGGTAGTTGGCAGCGTATTGAGGGTAGTTAGCTAAAGTAATATGTCAACAGTTTGCAGTTGCCACCAAACAAAGTATTATTTTGAACATCCTAAAGATCGTCTAGGGAGTTATTGACATTACGTGGGACTCTAACCTGTTGTACAGGGTGTCTTCCGTAATGCTGAGGTCCTATTTATACCAGCAGACCATCCTGGTGTGTTTACCCGTATGTATGGTGGGCCCAAGCACTCTGCTCAAGCCCACGCAACACATGGGACTTAAATGACACGTAGCAGTGTCCTTTCCAAGGAGCCGGTTGAGAAGTGTAGGTATGAAAATAAGCGATATTGCAGATGTTTAAAAAAAGAATAATAATAATAATATTCAAACAGACTTCTTGAATCTATGGTGCAAAATGTTAAGTGTGACGTTTTTGTGGTTTTCCCAGCTGTATGATTTATTAACGAATAGCTCCAGGTAATCACGGTGTGTAGTCATCAACACTTAAAGCACCGTGGCAGCGCTTTGGTGTCGATCTGGCAAAAAAATATAAAATGTTATGCTCCAGTAGAATAGGGAAGTACCTGCATCAATAACTGCTTTGAAACGAGGTGTCTATTCATCTTGCTCAGCACATCTATCAAGATTTTATTACAGCACCATAATTACAGGCCTTTAAAAAAAATCTGTCTTGGGTCATTAATGGATGTGTCGTCGTCGGCGACCCCCCCCCCCCACTTGGTCACATGTACATGTCATGCGTTGTTATTTCTCTAGCGAACCCATTAATGTTATCAAATAAAGCCCAATTTTAGTGAGGGGAAAGAAATATGCAGTGGAGATATGACTTGTGACATGAACATGGGCTAGCCTTTCACATAGTTTATACTGGTGGCCTATGACATGAACATGGGCTAGCCTTTCACATAGTTTATACTGGTGGCCTATGACATGAACATGGGCTAGCCTTTCACATAGTTTATACTGGTGACATGAACATGGACTAGCCTTTCACATAGTTTATACTGGTGACCTATGACGTGAACATGGACTAGCCTTTCACATAGTTTATATTGGTGACATGAACATGGGCTAGCCTTTCACATAGTTTATATTGACATGAACATGGGCTACCTTTCACATAGTTTATACTGGTGACATGAACATGGGCTAGCCTTTCACATAGTTTATATTGGTGACCTATGACGTGAACATGGGCTAGCCTTTCACATAGTTTATACTGGTGGCCTATGACATGAACATGGGCTAGCCTTTCACATAGTTTATACTGGTGACATGAACATGGGCTAGCCTTTCACATAGTTTATACTGGTGACATGAACATGGGCTAGCCTTTCACATAGTTTATACTGGTGACATGAACATGGGCTAGCCTTTCACATAGTTTATACTGGTGACATGAACATGGGCTAGCCTTTCACATAGTTTATACTGGTGACATGAACATGGGCTAGCCTTTCACATAGTTTATGCTGGTGACATGAACATGGGCTAGCCTTTCACATAGTTTATACTGGTGACATGAACATGGGCTAGCCTTTCACATAGTTTATACTGGTGACATGAACATGGACTAGCCTTTCACATAGTTTATACTGGTGGCCTATGACATGAACATGGGCTAGCCTTTCACATAGTTTATACTGGTGGCCTATGACATGAACATGGGCTAGCCTTTCACATAGTTTATACTGGTGGCCTATGACATGAACATGGGCTAGCCTTTCACATAGTTTATACTGGTGACATGAACATGGGCTAGCCTTTCACATAGTTTATACTGGTGACATGAACATGGACTAGCCTTTCACATAGTTTATACTGGTGACCTATGACATGAACATGGACTAGCCTTTCACATAGTTTATACTGGTGACCTATGACGTGAACATGGGCTAGCCTTTCACATAGTTTATACTGGTGACATATGACGTGAACATGGGCTAGCCTTTCACATAGTTTATACTGGTGGCCTATGACATGAACATGGGCTAGCCTTTCACATAGTTTATACTGGTGACATGAACATGGGCTAGCCTTTCACATAGTTTATACTGGTGACATGAACATGGACTAGCCTTTCACATAGTTTATACTGGTGACATGAACATGGACTAGCCTTTCACATAGTTTATACTGGTGACATGAACATGGGCTAGCCTTTCACATAGTTTATGCTGGTGACATGAACATGGGCTAGCCTTTCACATAGTTTATACTGGTGACATGAACATGGGCTAGCCTTTCACATAGTTTATACTGGTGACATGAACATGGGCTAGCCTTTCACATAGTTTATACTGGTGGCCTATGACATGAACATGGACTAGCCTTTCACATAGTTTATGCTGGTGACATGAACATGGGCATTTCACATAGTTTATACTGGTGACATGAACATGGGCTAGCCTTTCACATAGTTTATACTGGTGACATGAACATGGACTAGCCTTTCACATAGTTTATACTGGTGACATGAACATGGACTAGCCTTTCACATAGTTTATACTGGTGACATGAACATGGGCTAGCCTTTCACATAGTTTATACTGGTGACATGAACATGGACTAGCCTTTCACATAGTTTATACTGGTGACATGAACATGGGCTAGCCTTTCACATAGTTTATACTGGTGACATGAACATGGACTAGCCTTTCACATAGTTTATACTGGTGACATATGACATGAACATGGGCTAGCCTTTCACATAGTTTATACTGGTGACATGAACATGGGCTAGCCTTTCACATAGTTTATACTGGTGACATGAACATGGGCTAGCCTTTCACATAGTTTATACTGGTGACATGAACATGGGCTAGCCTTTCACATAGTTTATACTGGTGACATGAACATGGGCTAGCCTTTCACATAGTTTATACTGGTGACATGAACATGGGCTAGCCTTTCACATAGTTTATACTGGTGACATGAACATGGGCTAGCCTTTCACATAGTTTATACTGGTGACATGAACATGGGCTAGCCTTTCACATAGTTTATACTGGTGACATGAACATGGGCTAGCCTTTCACATAGTTTATACTGGTGACATGAACATGGGCTAGCCTTTCACATAGTTTATACTGGTGACATGAACATGGGCTAGCCTTTCACATAGTTTATACTGGTGACATATGACATGAACATGGGCTAGCCTTTCACATAGTTTATACTGGTGACATATGACATGAACATGGGCTAGCCTTTCACATAGTTTATGCTGGTGACATATGACATGAACATGGGCTAGCCTTTCACATAGTTTATACTGGTGACATGAACATGGGCTAGCCTTTCACATAGTTTATACTGGTGACATGAACATGGGCTAGCCTTTCACATAGTTTATACTGGTGACCTATGACGTGAACATGGACTAGCCTTTCACATAGTTTATGCTGGTGACATGAACATGGGCTAGCCTTTCACATAGTTTATGCTGGTGACATGAACATGGGCTAGCCTTTCACATAGTTTATGCTGGTGACATGAACATGGGCTAGCCTTTCACATAGTTTATGCTGGTGACATGAACATGGGCTAGCCTTTCACATAGTTTATGCTGGTGACATGAACATGGGCTAGCCTTTCACATAGTTTATGCTGGTGACATGAACATGGACTAGCCTTTCACATAGTTTATGCTGGTGACATGAACATGGGCTAGCCTTTCACATAGTTTATGCTGGTGGCCTATGACATGAACATGGGCTAGCCTTTCACATAGTTTATGCTGGTGGCCTATGACATGAACATGGGCTAGCCTTTCACATAGTTTATGCTGGTGACATGAACATGGGCTAGCCTTTCACATAGTTTATGCTGGTGACATGAACATGGGCTAGCCTTTCACATAGTTTATGCTGGTGGCCTATGACATGAACATGGGCTAGCCTTTCACATAGTTTATGCTGGTGACATGAACATGGGCTAGCCTTTCACATAGTTTATGCTGGTGACATGAACATGGGCTAGCCTTTCACATAGTTTATACTGGTGACATGAACATGGGCTAGCCTTTCACATAGTTTATACTGGTGACATGAACATGGGCTAGCCTTTCACATAGTTTATACTGGTGACATGAACATGGGCTAGCCTTTCACATAGTTTATGCTGGTGACATACGACATGAACATGGGCTAGCCTTTCACATAGTTTATGCTGGTGACATATGACATGAACATGGGCTAGCCTTTCACATAGTTTATGCTGGTGGCCTATGACGTGAACATGGGCTAGCCTTTCACATAGTTTATGCTGGTGGCCTATGACATGAACATGGGCTAGCCTTTCACATAGTTTATGCTGGTGGCCTATGAAATCAAATCAAATTTATTTATATAGCCCTTCGTACATCAGCTGATATCTCAAAGTGCTGTACAGAAACCCAGCCTAAAACCCCAAACAGCAAGCAATGCAGGTGTAGAAGCACGGTGGCTAGGAAAAACTCCCTAGAAAGGCCAAAACCTAGAGAGGAACCAGGCTATGTGGGGTGGCCAGTCCTCTTCTGGCTGTGCCGGGTGGAGATTATAACAGAACATGGCCAAGATGTTCAAATGTTCATAAATGACCAGCATGGTCGAATAATAGTAAGGCAGAACAGTTGAAACTGGAGCAGCAGCATGGCCAGGTGGACTGGGGACAGCAACGAGTCATCATGTCAGGTAGTCCTGGCACATGGTCCTAGGGCTCAGGTCAGTTGAAACTGGAGCAGCAGCATGGCCAGGTGGACTGGGGACAGCAACGAGTCATCATGTCAGGTAGTCCTGGCACATGGTCCTAGGGCTCAGGTCAGTTGAAACTGGAGCAGCAGCATGGCCAGGTGGACTGGGGACAGCAAGGAGTCATCATGTCAGGTAGTCCTGGGGCATGGTCCTAGGGCCTAGGTCGTCCGAGAGAGAGAAAGAAAGAGAGAATTAGAGAACGCACACTTAGATTCACACAGGACACCGAATAGGACATGAGAAGTATTCCAGATATAACAAACTGACCCTAGCCCCCCAACACAAACTACTGCAGCATAAATACTGGAGGCTGAGACAGGAGGGGTCAGGAGACACTGTGGCCCCATCCGAGGACACCCCCGGACAGGGCCAAACAGGAAGGATATAACCCCACCCACTTTGCCAAAGCACAGCCCCCACACCACTAGAGGGATATCTTAAACCACCAACTTACCATCCTGAGACAAGGCTGAGTATAGCCCACAAAGATCTCCGCCACGGGACAACCCAAGGGGGGGCACCAACCCAGACAGGACGACCACAACAGTGAATCAACCCACTCAGGTGACGCACCCCCTCCAGGGACGGCATGAGAGAGCCCCAGTAAGCCAGTGACTCAGCCCCTGTAATAGGGTTAGAGGCAGAGAATCCCAGTGGAATGAGGGGAACCGGCCAGGCAGAGACAGCAAGGGTGGTTCGTTGCTCCAGAGCCTTTCCGTTCACCTTCACACTCCTGGGCCAGACTACACTCAACCATATGACCCACTGAAGAGATGAGTCTTCAGTAAAGACTTAAAGGTTGAGACCGAGTTTGCGTCTCTGACATGGGTAGGCAGACCGTTCCATAAAAATGGAGCTCTATAGGAGAAAGCCCTGCCTCCAGCTGTTTGCTTAGAAATTCTAGGGACAATTAGGAGGCCTGCGTTTGTGACCGTAGCGTACGTGTAGGTATGTACGGCAGGACCAAATCAGAGAGATAGGTAGGAGCAAGCCCATGTAATGCTTTGTAGGTTAGCAGTAAAACCTTGAAATCAGCCCTTGCTTTGACAGGAAGCCAGTGTAGAGAGGCTAGCACTGGAGTAATATGATCACATTTTTTGGTTCTAGTCAGGATTCTAGCAGCCGTATTTAGCACTAACTGAAGTTTATTCAGTGCTTTATCCGGGTAGCCGGAAAGTAGAGCATTGTAGTCGTCTAACCTAGAAGTGACAAAAGCATGGATAAATATTTCTGCATCATTTTTGGACAGAAAGTTTCTGATTTTTGCAATGTTACGTAGATGGAAAAAAGCTGTCCTTGAAATGGTCTTGATATGTTCTTCAAAAGAGAGATCAGGGTCCAGAGTAATGCCGAGGTCCTTCACAGTTTTATTTGAGACGACTGTACAACCATTAAGATTAATTGTCAGATTCAACAGAAGATCTCTTTGTTTCTTGGGACCTAGAACAAGCATCTCTGTTTTGTCCGAGTTTAAAAGTAGGAAGTTTGCAGCCATTCACTTCCTTATGTCTGAAACACAGGACTCTAGCGAGGGCAATTTTGGGGCTTCACCATGTTTCATTGAAATGTACAGCTGTGTGTCATCCGCATAGCAGTGAAAGATAACATTATGTTTTCGAATGACATCCCCAAGAGGTAAAATATATAGTGAAAACAAATGTGGTCCTAAAACGGAACCTTGAGGAACACCGAAATGTACAGTTGATTTGTCAGAGGACAAACCATTCACAGAGACAAACTGATATCTTTCCGACAGATAAGATCTAAACCAGGCCAGAACATGTCCGTGTAGACCAATTTGGGTTTCCAATCTCTCCAAAAGAATGTGGTGATCGATGGTATCAAAAGCAGCACTAAGGTCTAGGAGCACGAGGACAGATGCAGAGCCTCGGTCCGATGCCATGAAAATGTAATTTACCACCTTCACAAGTGCCGTCTCAGTGCTATGATGGGGTCTAAAACCAGACTGAAGCATTTCGTATACATTGTTTGTCTTCAGGAAGGCAGTGAGTTGCTGCGCAACAGCCTTCTCTAAAAATTTTGAGAGGAATGGAAGATTCGATATAGGCCGATTCGTTTTTTTTATATTTTCTGGGTCAAGGTTTGGCTTTTTCAAGAGAGGCTTTATTACTGCCACTTTTAGTGAGTTTGGTACACATCCGGTGGATAGAGAGCCGTTTATTATGTTCAACATAGGAGGGCCAAGCAGAGGAAGCAGCTCTTTCAGTAGTTTAGTTGGAATAGGGTCCAGTATGCAGCTTGAAGGTTTAGAGGCCATGATTATTTTCATCATTGTGTCAAGAGATATAGTACTGAAACACTTGAGCGTCTCTCTTGATCCTAGGTCCTGGCAGAGTTGTGCAGACTCAGGACAACTGAGGTTTGGAGGAATACGCAGGTTTAAAGAGGAGTCCGTAATTTGCTTTCTAATAATCATAATCTTTTCCTCAAAGAAGTTCATGAATTTATCACTGCCAAAGTGAAAGTCATCCTCTCTTGGGGAATGCTGCTTTTTAGTTAGCTTTGCGACAGTATCAAAAAGGAATTTTGGATTGTTCTTATTTTCCTCAATTAAGTTAGAAAAATAGGATGATCGAGTAGCAGTAAGGGCTCTTCGGTACTGCACGGTACCGTCTTTCCAAGCTAGTCGGAAGACCTCCAGTTTGGTGTGGCGCCATTTCCGTTCCAATTTTCTGGAAGCCTGCTTCAGAGCTCGGGTATTTTCTGTGTACCAGGGAGCTAGTTTCTTATGATAAATGTTTTTAGTTTTTAGGGGTGCAACTGCATCTAGGGTATTGCGCAAGGTTAAATTGAGATCCTCAGTTAGGTGGTTAACTGATTTTTGTCCTATGGCGTCCTTGGGTAGACAGAGGGAATCTGGAAGGACATCAAGGAATCTTTGTGTTGTCTGTGAATTTATAGCACGACTTTTGATGTTCCTTGGTTGGGGTCTGAGCAGTTTATGAACATGGGCTAGCCTTTCACATAGTTTATGCTGTTGGCCTATGACGTGAACATGGGCTAGCCTTTCACATAGTTTAGAGCTTTTGAATGGTGAACAAGAACTTTGTCTTAAGTGTTTTCCAGAACTCATAATTCACAAAAATACTTGGATTTTTATTTATCTGAATAATGGTTCACAGTGGAATAATTGAACCCAACATGTTTCTCTTGTTATCTTCTGTGACCACATCTGTAAATCAACTGGAATGCTTTTCTCTGATTTCAAAACCAGACCGCTTGAATGAATCTATAAATATTATCCCCCTGTACAAGATTTTCACGTTGAAGTTGATCCAGTACACTTATATCCATGTCATGAATTGGATTGGCAATTGTATTTTCTGAATTCATTGTTATAGCTTAACCCCAATGAAGGCAACCCTCCAGTAACGCATGTGGTGTTCTCTATTTTTGTCAAAGCCAAACGAATCACCCAGCAACGGATTAAAGGGATACTTCTGGATTTTATCTACTTCCCCAGAGTTCGATGAATTCGTGGATACGATTGTTATGCCTCTGTGCCCAGTATGAAGGAAGTTATAGGTACTTTTGCGAGCCAATGCTAACTGTCGTTAGCGCAAAGACTGGAAGTCTATGGGTATCTGCTAGCATGTAGTCATGATCTAAATGAACTCACCTTTTGACAGACTGTTTGTCCACATGAAAATGATTTTCTCACCTTTAAAAAAAAAAAAAAGTGAATTTCAAATGAATCATCACTGTATTGGTTTCCCAGAAACAATTAAACATGACTTATAATGGCCTCGAACAGTGCCCTGCTGGATTGAGAGCCAGCTTACTTAGTGGGCCTCTAGGACCAGAGTTTTTTGTTTTGAGAGAAACACTCTACACAGGATTTATTAAACTGTGTCAGGACCCAAAGTGGGCCTTGGACATGTGAGAGGTGGGTCTTGAGTTATGTGAATACATTTATAATCACACACACTTTCTTGTTTAATTTGGGTCGTTGGAGGACCAATTGGGTCACAGGAGGACGGTCAATTTCTCATTTGGTTTCTGGAGCTGAAAAGGTTTCAGAACCCCTGGTCATGTTAACGTCATTGTATTAGAAGTAATGAAGAAAGCAGACACACCGATGACTAAAACAATAGGTTCTCTCTCTCTCTGTCCGGCCACAGTCCAATCAGGGAGCTGCAGCAGTGAGAGTACCTCCCAGAGGTCATGGCGTGGGGGTGGAAAGAGCTTAGTGGAACCATGACATCATCATGGACCAGGAAAACGGCAGCGAGGATATTGACCATTTGGAAATGGGGAGGATTTTAGAACTACCAAAACTGTCAATCAATTCAGTTGGAAATAGGAGAGAGAATTCATATTTATCTTCTCATTCAGCCAATAGTAGAAAAACTGACTAATTTAAAACTCACGAGGACAGAATTATTAGGTAAAACATTTTTTAGATGTGGTTGTTGTCGTAGGTTATTCTAGTCTATGTTTATGGGTCATTTTCATGTTACCTTCAGGAGTCTGATTCCAATTTGTTTATTTAATTTAAACTTTAACGAGGCAAGTCAGTTGAGAACAAATTGTTATTTACAATGATGGCCTACCAAAAGGAAAAAGGCCTCCTGCGGGGACGAGGGCCTGGGATTAAAATAAAAATATAAATAAAGGACAAATCACACAACAGTACAAGAGAGACACTACATGAAGAGAGACCTAAAGACAACAACATAGCATGGTAGCAAACATAACATGGTAGCAGCACAAAACATTATTGGGCACAGACAACAGCACAATAAGGTAGACGCAACAATAAATCACGTGAAGCAGTCGCAACTGTCAGTAAGTATGTCCATGATTTAGTCTTTGAATGAAGAGATGGAGATAAAACTGTTCAGTTTAAGTGTTTTTTTTTTTTTTTTTGCAGCTCGTTCAAGTTGCTAACTGAAGCGAACTGAAAAGAGGAGCAACCCAGGGATGTACTATTTATGGACTTATGATTCACTAGACTTTTTTTAAACGAGGACTGTTTTCAATTCATATGTTGCATTTCAGTGAATTTCAATATTTTTTAGAATGAATTCACCCTAATCCTGATATCCAATGATGGTTGTCTATATTAGACTAAGAGCTAGCACATGTATATGGAGGCCTGTCTGATTCTATTCACAAAGCCAAGTAGTCCTTCCTCTGGTTAGGCCATTAGTTCTCTCTCTCTCTCTCTTGTTTTCTCTTTAGATTTAACTTTTCATCAGCACAGTTTCAATCTCTTGGATTATTATTCCAGATGTACCATATAGTGAGGTGTTTTTTTTCTTATGTTGGCTGTATACTTCCAACAGTTTTGGATTTGAAATCAAGCAGTGACCTGTGAGGTTAAAGTGCAAACTGTCAGCTTTAATTTGAGGGTATTTTCATCTACACTGAACAAAAAAACATAAAGGCAACATGCAACAATTTCAAATATTTTACTGAGTTACAGTTCATATCAGGAAATCAGTCAATTTAAATAAATAAATTAGGCCCTAATCTTTGGATTTCACGTGACTGGGCAAAGGCACAGCCATGGGTGGGGCTAGGGAGCCAGACCCCACCCACTGGGGAGCCAGACCCCACCCACTGGGGAGCCAGACCCCACCCACTGGGGAGCCAGATCCCACCCACTGGGGAGCCAGACCCCTACCCATTGGGGAGCCAGATCCCACCCACTGGGGAGCCAGATCCCACCCACTGGGGAGCCAGACCCCACCCACTGGGGAGCCAGACCCCACCCACTGGGGAGCCAGACCCCTACCCATTGGGGAGCCAGATCCCACCCACTGGGGAGCCAGATCCCACCCACTGGGGAGCCAGACCCCACCCACTGGGGAGCCAGACCCCACCCACTGGGGAGCCAGACCCCACCCACTGGGGAGCCAGACCCCCACCCACTGGGGAGCCAGACCCCACCCACTTGGGAGCCAGACCCCACCCACTTGGGAGCCAGACCCCACCCACTTGGGAGCCAGACCCCACCCACTTGGGAGCCAGACCCCACCCACTTGGGAGCCAGACCCCCACCCACTGGGGAGCCAGACCCCCACCCACTGGGGAGCCAGACCCCCACCCACTGGGGAGCCAGACCCCAGCCACTGGGGAGCCAGACCCCCACCCACTGGGGAGCCAGACCCCCCACCCACTGGGGAGCCAGACCCCTACCCACTGGGGAGCCAGACCCCTACCCACTGGGGAGCCAGACCCCTACCCACTGGGGAGCCAGACCCCACCCACTGGTTAGCCAGACCCCACCCACTGGGGAGCCAGACCCCCACCCACTGGGGAGCCAGACCCCCACCCACTGGGGAGCCAGACCCCCACCCACTGGGGAGCCAGACCCCCACCCACTGGGGAGCCAGACCCCTACCCACTGGGGAGCCAGACCCCTACCCACTGGGGAGCCAGACCCCTACCCACTGGGGAGCCAGACCCCACCCACTGGTTAGCCAGACCCCACCCACTGGGGAGCCAGACCCCCACCCACTGGGGAGCCAGACCCCCACCCACTGGGGAGCCAGACCCCTACCCACTGGGGAGCCAGACCCCTACCCACTGGGGAGCCAGACCCCTACCCACTGGGGAGCCAGACCCCTACCCACTGGGGAGCCAGACCCCCAGCCACTGGGGAGCCAGACCCCCAGCCACTGGGGAGCCAGACCCCCAGCCACTGGGGAGCCAGACCCCCAGCCACTGGGGAGCCAGACCCCCAGCCACTGGGGAGCCAGACCCCCAGCCACTGGGGAGCCAGACCCCTACCCACTGGGGAGCCAGACCCCTACCCACTGGGGAGCCAGACCCCTACCCACTGGGGAGCCAGACCCCACCCACTGGGGAGCCAGACCCCACCCACTGGGGAGCCAGACCCCACCCACTGGGGAGCCAGACCCCTACCCATTGGGGAGCCAGATCCCACCCACTGGGGAGCCAGATCCCACCCACTGGGGAGCCAGATCCCACCCACTGGGGAGCCAGATCCCACCCACTGGGGAGCCAGATCCCACCCACTGGGGAGCCAGACCCCACCCACTGGGGAGCCAGATCCCACCCACTGGGGAGCCAGACCCCCACCCACTGGGGAGCCAGATCCCACCCACTGGGGAGCCAGACCCACCCACTGCTGTGCTAGGCTCATCAAATCAGAATGAGAATTTCCCTTCAAAATGGCTTCATTACAGACAGAAATACTCCTCAGCACCACCTCAGATGATCCCGCAGGTGAAGAAGCTGGATGTGGAGGTCCTGGGCTGGAGTGGTTACACGTGTTCTGCAGTTGTGAGCCCAGTTGGACGTACTGCCAAATTCTCTAAAATGATTTTGGAGGCAACTTATGGTAGAGAAAAGAACACTGAATTCTCTGGCAACAGCTCTGGTGGACATTCCTGCTGTCAAGCATGCCAATTTCACGCTCTCTCAAAACTTGAGACATCTGTGGCATTGTGTTGGGTGACAAAACTGCACATTTAGTGACATTTTATTGCTCCCAGCACAAGGTACACCTGTGTAATGATCATGCTGTTTAATCAGCTTCTTGATATGCCACACCTGTCAGGTGGATGGATTGTGATGGCAAAGGAGAAACGCTCACTAACAGGGACGTAAACACATTTGTGCATTTTAGAGAAATAAAGCTTTTTGTGGAACATTTCTGGGATCTTTTATTTCAGCTCATGAAACATGGCACCAACATTTTACATGTTGCGTTTTTATATTTTAGTTCAGTATTTTGGGTGAACCGTTTAGAATTTACAGCACTTTTTTGTACATAGTCTCCCTATTTTAAGGGAGCAAAAGTATTGGGACAAATTCACTGTATATTTAAAGTAGTAGAAAGTGAAGTATTTGGTCCCGTATTCATAGAACACAGTGATTATTACATCAAGCTTGTGACTCTACACTTTTGTTTGATGCATTTGCTGTTTGTTTTGGTTGTGGTTCAGATGAGTTTGTGTATATAATATGCATTGTCCTTTTGCTCTCTTGCAAACCCCTTAAGGAACTGTCATGCCAAACATATATTTGACGTGATAATAAATGGCAAGGAGATGGCAATATGGCAGAAACAGATCTGGATCCAGGATAGCGTTTTTATATATATATATATATTACTATCCATTGTTTTGTTACTTATTGCATAGGGATATGCTAGTTCTATTGAGGGTATTAAATGTACCGTGCTTTTCCTTTCAGAAACTGTTGGAGCTGAATAACCTCCACTCCATGGTGTCTGTGGTGTCTGCCCTGCAGAGTGCTCCCATCTTCAGGCTGAGCAAGACCTGGGCGGTAAGAGACCCTATGACCAATGATCCAGAACTTTCTTTGTATCTTATCTTGTACTAGAACTGAATGGGAATGTAGTAGAGCAATAGTTCTCAACAGGTGTGCCACAAAACCTTCACTCATCTTGGATTTAAAAAATTTTTGGGGAGGAACATTCACTTCTAAACGTGACCTGTGGAATGCACCGGGAATCTGATTTGGGAGCCTAGTGGCGGTCAGATAATAAAACATTAAATAAAACATCTGTGTGGTTGTTTTTTAAATCCAGTGTGCTCAGGTTGGTTGCTGTTATATTTGTATCATTTTTAAAGGGGCGTGCATCACGAGCAAAGCTATTTGTATCATTTTTAAAGGGGCGTGCATCACGAGCAAAGCTATTTGTATCATTTTTAAAGGGGCGTGCATCACGAGCAAAGCTATTTGTATCATTTTTAAAGGGCCGTGCATCACGAGCAAAGCTATTTGTATCATTTTTAAAGGGGCGTGCATCACGAGCAAAGCTATTTGTAATCATTTTTAAAGGGGCGTGCATCACGAGCAAAGCTATTTGTATCATTTTTAAAGGGGCGTGCATCACGAGCAAAGCTATTTGTATCATTTTTAAAGGGGCGTGCATCACGAGCAAAGCTATTTGTATCATTTTTAAAGGGCCGTGCATCACGAGCAAAGCTATTTGTATCATTTTTAAAGGGGCGTGCATCACGAGCAAAGCTATTTGTAATCATTTTTAAAGGGGCGTGCATCACGAGCAAAGCTATTTGTATCATTTTTAAAGGGGCGTGCATCACGAGCAAAGCTATTTGTATCATTTTTAAAGGGCCGTGCATCACGAGCAAAGCTATTTGTATCATTTTTAAAGGGGCGTGCATCACGAGCAAAGCTATTTGTATCATTTTTAAAGGGCCGTGCATCACGAGCAAAGCTATTTGTATCATTTTTAAAGGGCCGTGCATCACGAGCAAAGCTATTTGTATCATTTTTAAAGGGGCGTGCATCACGAGCAAAGCTATTTGTATCATTTTTAAAGGGCCGTGCATCACGAGCAAAGCTATTTGTATCATTTTTAAAGGGCCGTGCATCACGAGCAAAGCTATTTGTATCATTTTTAAAGGGCCGTGCATCACGAGCAAAGCTATTTGTATCATTTTTAAAGGGGCGTGCATCACGAGCAAAGCTATTTGTATCATTTTTAAAGGGGCGTGCATCACGAGCAAAGCTATTTGTATCATTTTTAAAGGGGCGTGCATCACGAGCAAAGCTATTTGTATCATTTTTAAAGGGGCGTGCATCACGAGCAAAGCTATTTGTATCATTTTTAAAGGGGCGTGCATCACGAGCAAAGCTATTTGTAATCATTTTTAAAGGGGCGTGCATCACGAGCAAAGCTATTTGTATCATTTTTAAAGGGGCGTGCATCACGAGCAAAGCTATTTGTATCATTTTTAAAGGGCCGTGCATCACGAGCAAAGCTATTTGTATCATTTTTAAAGGGGCGTGCATCACGAGCAAAGCTATTTGTATCATTTTTAAAGGGGCGTGCATCACGAGCAAAGCTATTTGTATCATTTTTAAAGGGCCGTGCATCACGAGCAAAGCTATTTGTATCATTTTTAAAGGGCCGTGCATCACGAGCAAAGCTATTTGTATCATTTTTAAAGGGGCGTGCATCACGAGCAAAGCTATTTGTATCATTTTTAAAGGGGCGTGCATCACGAGCAAAGCTATTTGTATCATTTTTAAAGGGCCGTGCATCACGAGCAAAGCTATTTGTATCATTTTTAAAGGGCCGTGCATCACGAGCAAAGCTATTTGTATCATTTTACTTTACTTTTTACTACTCGTTTATTTCTTTAAAATACAACGCATTGGGAAAGTATTCTGACCCCTTGACCTTTTCCACATTTGTTACATTACGGCCTTATTCTAAAATTGATGAGTTATTTTTCCCTCAATCAAACACAATACCCCATAATGACAAAGCAAAAACAGTTTTTTAGACATTTTTGCAACTGTATTAACATTTTTAAAAACTTTTAAAAACTATCACATTTACATAAGTATTCAGACCCTTTACTTGGTACTTTGTTGAAGCACCTTTGGCAGCGATTACAGCCTCGAGTCTCCTTGGGTAAGATGTTACAAGCTTGGCACACTTGGTTTTGCAGAGTTTCTCCCATTCTTCTCTGCAGATCCTCTCAAGCTCTGTCAGGTTGGATGGGGAGTGTCGCTGCACAGCTATTTTCAGGTCTCTCCAGATATGTTCGATCGGGTTCAAGTTTGGGCATTGGCTTGGGCCACTCATGGACATTCGGAGACTTGTCCCTAAGCCACTTCTGCGTTGTCTTGGCTGTGTGCTTAGGGTCATTGTCCTGTGGTAAGGTGAACTTTCGCACCATTCTGAAGTCCTGAGCGCTATGGAGCAGGTTTTTATCAGGGATCTCTCTGTACTGTACTGCTTCGTTCATCTTTCCCTCAATCGTGACTAGTCGCCCAGTCCCTGCCCATTTTTGGTGGTGGCGCTTGACATTCAAGCCAAAGAGTTCATTCTTGGTTTCATCAGACCAGAGAATCTTGTTTCTCATGGTCCTGTCGGTGCCTTTTGGTAAACTCCAAGTGGGCTGTCAGGTGCCTTTTACTGAGGAGTGGCTTCCGTCTGGCCACTCTACCATAAAGGCCTGATTTGGTGGAGTGCCGCAGAGATGGTTTCCCTTCTGGAAGGTTCTCCCATCTCCACAGAGGAGAGCTCTACAGCTCTGTCAGAGTGACCATCAGGTTCTTGGTCACCTCAATGACCAAGCCCCTTCTCCCCCGATTGCTCATTGTGGCCAGCACTAGGAGGAGTCTTGGTGGTTCCAAACTTCTTCCATTTAAGAATGATGGAGGCCACTGTGTTCTTGGAGACCTTCAATGCTGCATGCATTTTTTGATTCCCTTCCCCAGATCTATGTCTTGACAAAATCCTGTCTCAGCACTCTACGGACAATTCCTTCGACCTCGTGGGTTGGTTTTTTCTCTGACATGCACTGTCAACTGTCAACCTTATATAGACAGGTGTGTGTGCCTTTCCAAATCATGTCCAATCAATTGAATTTACCACAGGTGGACTCCAATCAAGTTGTAGAAATGTCTCAAGAATGATCAATGGATCTCTTTCGTCCCCACACACGAGGAGACCTCAGTCCCACTCATAAGTCTCACTGTTGCCTCTTGTTAGAGACTCCCCCCAGCTGCGCCCTGGACACCATATGTGAATTATTTGTCCCCCATTTATCTTCAGAGTTTTGTACTGTTAGGTGACCTAAACTGGGATATGCTTAATACCCCGGCTGTCCTACAATCTAAGCTAGATGCCCTCAATCTCACACAAATTATCAAGGAACCTACAAGGTGCAACCCTAAATCCGCAAGCACGGTGACACTCATCGATATCATCCTCACCAACCTGGCCTCTAAATACACCTCTCGTTACTACCCTGCATGAATCTGCAGGTAGCTAACCAATATTTGAGCATTTCTTAAATGCGTTGGACAGGATTACTTAGACATAATAGAAGAACAGATAAAAGAACACCTTAATGGACAAAATGTTATAAATATATATATATATATATATATATATATATATATATATATATATATATATATATATATATATATATATAAATATATATATATTATTGTAATTTGCACTGTACTATGTATTACACATAGATATTGTGTATATGTACAGATATGTAGGCTGTGTGTGATGTTTTAAATGTATTTCAGTCCTTGACTAATCATGTTCTGTTCTATGTATGTCATGTTTCATGTGGACCCCAGGAAGAGTAGCTGATGCTTTTGCAGCTGCTAATGGGATCATAATAAATACCAAATATAAACAATAGCTTAAATATAGGCTCATTTTGCTGGGAGTGGCAATTTTTTATTTTACCTTTATTTAACTAGGCAAGTCAGTTAAGCACAAATTCTTATTTTCAATGACGGCCTAGGAACAGTGGGTTACCTGCCTGTTCAGGGGCAGAACGACAGATTTGTACCTTGTCAGCTCGGGGATTTGAACTTGCAACCTTCCGGTTACTAGTCCAACGCTCTAACCACTAGGCTACACTGCCGCCCCAATGACCCTTTCCCCTACCTGTTTCCATGGCAATTCCATTGTTTTGGTCGAGTTCGATTGACCTCTTTGCCGCATCTATATAACTGAGACTAACGTGTTTGCTGTGGCAGTCAATGACTTTCTGTGTCATTTCCAAACGGTTTATTCTGTTAAAGACCAAAGCAAAAACATGGGCCACCAACAAACGTTCCTGATTTAGCATCAGCATTGGATTATACATTCCTCCATATTTGATAGTCTCTTTGGAAGTGATTTCTCTATATTCTCACATTGGAAAGCTGAAGTCTTCACCATGCATATCTATGAGAGTGGGAAGCTGAAGTCTTCACCATGCATATCTATGAGAGTGGGAAGCTGAAGTCTTCACCATGCATATCTATGAGAGTGGGAAGCTGAAGTCTTCACCATGCATATCTATGAGAGTGGGAAGCTGAAGTCTTCACCATGCATATCTATGAGAGTGGGAAGCTGAAGTCTTCACCATGCATATCTATGAGAGTGGGAAGCTGAAGTCTTCACCATGCATATCTATGAGAGTGGGAAGCTGAAGTCTTCACCATGCATATCTATGAGAGTGGGAAGCTGAAGTCTTCACCATGCATATCTATGAGAGTGGGAAGCTGAAGTCTTCACCATGCATATCTATGAGAGTGGGAAGCTGAAGTCTTCACTATGCATATCTATGAGAGTGGGAAGCTGAAGTCTTCACCATGCATATCTATGAGAGTGGGAAGCTGAAGTCTTCACCATGCATATCTATGAGAGTGGGAAGCTGAAGTCTTCACCATGCATATCTATGAGAGTGGGAAGCTGAAGTCTTCACCATGCATATCTATGAGAGTGGGAAGCTGAAGTCTTCACCATGCATATCTATGAGAGTGGGAAGCTGAAGTCTTCACCATGCATATCTATGAGAGTGGGAAGCTGAAGTCTTCACCATGCATATCTATGAGAGTGGGAAGCTGAAGTCTTTACCATGCATATCTATTAGAGTGGGAAGCTGAAGTCTTCACCATGCATATCTATGAGAGTGGGAAGCTGAAGTCTTCACCATGCATATTTATTAGAGTGGGAAGCTGGTCTTCACCATGCATATCTATGAGAGTGGGAAGCTGAAGTCTTTACCATGCATATCTATTAGAGTGGGAAGCTGAAGTCTTCACCATGCATATGTATTAGAGTGGGAAGCTGGTCTTCACCATGCATATCTATGAGAGTGGGAAGCTGGTCTTCACCATGCATATCTATGAGAGTGGGAAGCTGAAGTCTTTACCATGCATATCTATTAGAGTGGGAAGCTGGTCTTCACCATGCATATCTATGAGAGTGGGAAGCTGAAGTCTTCACCATGCATATCTATGAGAGTGGGAAGCTGGTCTTCACCATGCATATCTATGAGAGTGTTACCGTACGTTCCAGAGAAAGCCTGCTTCGCTCCATTGCTTTGTGGTGGTAGTTGCATTCGTTCTCATCTCTAACCATGTCTCAAACTCTTTTTAAAGAGAGGAAAATTGGGAGGTCAGGAATGTACTGACTACCATATTTTAATTTTATTATTTATCTAGGCAAGTCAGTTTAAGAACAAATTCTTATTTACTACCCCGGCCAAACCCGGATGACACTGTGCCAATTGTGCGCCGCCTTACGGGACTCCCAATCATGGCCGGATGTGATACAGCCTGGATTCGAACCAGGGACTGAAATGATGCCTCTTGCACGGAGATGCAGTGCCTTAGACCGCTGCGCCACTCGGGAGCCAAAGTCTTTTAGTCTTTTACAATCTCTGCTGTTGATTTTTGGTGGGATTGGGTCCTCACGATATATTTTGCTACGTTAAATATCATAGGCGGATCAAGAGAAAGCTCTGTAAAAGTCATCGGTTTTAAATGCTTAAGAAAATCTTGCTTCTGAACAGTGGATAATGCTGATCGTGCACGTGTGTAACATTTGCTGAAATGTTTTACTTCATATATATATAGATATATATATCTATATATATATAATTGAATCTCCCATACAGATATTTGAATAACATTGAAACAAATCCAGTCATTGGTGATTGTTTTTGCTGTTTTTGTCTCCTCTTCTGAGGCAGTGCTCTCAGCCCAACGGTAGTAGACCCACTCACTGAAGAGCTTTTCATGTGTTCTCCCAAGGTGCTCTTAACACACACACACACACACACACACACACACACACACACACACACTCGCGCACGGAGGCACACCGCCCCCATTATTGCCGATGGATTCTGAAGTGGAATTTCAAAGTACTAGCTTAACCCCCAGGAGGAACACTGTTCGCACCTTCCAGCATTTTTATTCTGTCTGGCAGAACATTGTACATTCAAATCCTCACTACGTG
The DNA here is from genome assembly GCF_023373465.1 of Oncorhynchus keta. NCBI lineage: Eukaryota > Metazoa > Chordata > Actinopteri > Salmoniformes > Salmonidae > Oncorhynchus > Oncorhynchus keta. The sequence continues at coordinate 7,682,555 of NC_068429.1, read as the reverse complement.
GAGGATTGTGTCACTGGAAGCCCTGGTCAGCTCAAGGCTTCTTCCCAAGCATATTACCTGAAGCACTGGTCAGCTCTATGCTTCTTCCCAAGCATATTACCTGAAGCACTGGTCAGCTCAAGGCTTCTTCTCAAGCATATTACCTGAAGCACTGGTCAGCTCTAGGCTTCTTCCCAAGCATATTACCTGAAGCACTGGTCAGCTCAAGGCTTCTTCCCAAGCATATTACCTGAAGCACTGGTCAGCTCTAGGCTTCTTCCCAAGCATATTACCTGAAGCACTGGTCATCTCAAGGCTTCTTCCCAAGCATATTACCTGAAGCACTGGTCAGCTCTAGGCTTCTTCCCAAGCATATTACCTGAAGCACTGGTCAACTCTAGGCTTCTTCCAAACATATTACCTGAAGCACTGGTCAGCTCTAGGCTTCTTCCCAAGCATATTACCTGAAGCACTGGTCAGCTCTAGGCTTCTTCCCAAGCATATTACCTGAAGCACTGGTCAGCTCTAGGCTTCTTCCCAAGCATATTACCTGAAGCACTGGTCAGCTCTAGGCTTCTTCCCAAGCATATTACCTGAAGCACTGGTCAGCTCTAGGCTTCTTCCCAAGCATATTACCTGAAGCACTGGTCATCTCTAGGCTTCTTCCAAGCAGATCACCTGAAGCACTGGTCAGCTCTAGGCTTCTTCCAAGCATATCACCTGAAGCACTGGTCAGCTCTAGGCTTCTTCCCAAGCATATTACCTGAAGCACTGGTCAGCTCTAGGCTTCTTCCCAAGCATATTACCTGAAGCACTGGTCAACTCTAGGCTTCTTCTAAACATATTACCTGAAGCACTGGTCAGCTCTGGGCTTCTTCCCAAGCATATTACCTGAAGCACTGGTCAGCTCTAGGCTTCTTCCCAAGCATATTACCTGAAGCACTGGTCAGCTCTAGGCTTCTTCCAAGCATATCACCTGAAGCACTGGTCAGCTCTAGGCTTCTTCCAAACATATTACCTGAAGCACTGGTCAGCTCTAGGCTTCTTCCAAACATATCACCCGAAGCACTGGTCAGCTCTAGGCTTCTTCCAAACATATTACCTGAAGCACTGGTCAGCTCTATGCTTCTTCCAAGCATATTTCCTGAAGCACTGGTCAGCTCTAGGCTTCTTCCCAAGCATATTACCTGAAGCACTGGTCATCTCTAGGTTTCTTCCAAGCATATCACCTGAAGCACTGTTCAGCTCTAGGCTTCTTCCAAGCATATCACCTGAAGCACTGGTCAGCTCTAGGCTTCTTCCCAAGCATATTACCTGAAGCACTGGTCAGCTCTAGGCTTCTTCCAAGCATATCACCTGAAGCACTGGTCAGCTCTAGGCTTCTTCCAAACATATTACCTGAAGCACTGGTCAGCTCTAGGCTTCTTCCAAACATATTACCTGAAGCACTGGTCAGCTCTAGGCTTCTTCCAAGCATATTTCCTGAAGCCCTGGTCAGCTCTAGGCTTCTTCCAAGCATATTACCCATAAACTAATAGATGGAACAAAATCATATTTTTAAGTGTTGAGCCCTATTGCCATTTTGCCATGGGCAATGCCAAGCGTCTGTGTAAAGTTCTCCGTCATTGGACTCTGGAGCAGTGGAAACACGTTCTCTGGAGAGATGAATCACGCATATCACCGTATGGCAGTCTGATGGACGAATCTAGGTTTGGCGGATGCCAGGAAAACACTACCTGCCCTAATGCATAATGCCAACTGTAAAGTTTGGTGGAGGAGGAATACCGGTCTGGGGCTGTTTTTCATGCTTAGGGCTAGGCTCCTTAGTTCCAGTGAAGGGAAGCATTTTGGGGAAGGCCCTTTCCTGTTTCAGCATGACAATGCCCCAGCGCTCAAAGCGAGGTCCATACAGAATTCCCAGCAGCGTTGCTGTTCTTGACTCAAACCGGTACGCCTGGCACCTACTATCATACCCTGTTCAAAAGCGCTTCAATCGTTTGACTTGCCCATGCACCCTCTGAATGGCACACATACTATCCATGTCTCAAGACCCAACAAAAAAAATACAATTTTCATTATTGAATTTCAGTAGTCCTGCATGTTGGAGCTCGAAGCCTGTTTTCACTGTACCCTGCAATCACACTTGCAACCCTGTACATGTGACTATTAAACAATCTGGAAATCTTTCTTTAACCCCGTCTCCTCCCCTTCATCTACACTGATTTGAAGTGGATTTTTACAAGTGACATCAATAAGAGATCGTAGTTTCCACCTGGATTCTCCTGGTCTGTCATGGAAAGAGCAGGTGTTCTTAATGTTTTGTACACTCAATGTATGTGATTGTACATAAATGTAAGCAAGGTTTGAAATGATTGTTTTAGTCAAATATTATATTTGTTTGTTCTTCTTGCAGTAAATTTTGCAGTCAATTAATTATTTGTGATTATGTTCCGGGCCCCTGACCATCCGCTCAAGAAAAAAAATCTCCCCGCGGCTTAATCTAGTTGTGGATCTGTGGTTTATATTATAGAGGGCTATAGCATTCTGGGGGATGGGTGGGGGGGTGAAGTTTGAATAGTTGGCTTGTAGAACACCAAAAAACGTTAGTTATAGTTGCTTTGAAAAACCCCAAAAACATTGTCCACAAGCTGATTGCTTTTTGTAATGATCATCTATTGGGGATAACTGGGGTCAGAGCGGTCAGTTCCATTGTGTTCTCACCGTTTCCATCTAGAAGACCAGATGACAGATTTCAAGCCTTTCTCTTTCCTCACAGGGCTTTAAAAACATATTGAACCCAGTACTGTCACTGGCACTCAGCAGAGAGGTCTGTTCACTTGGAAAGGCTATGCCTGGAAAACCTGTGGTGCTTCGATAAAGACATCCAGAGAGAAATGTAAAGCACACACACACACTCCCTGAATATCAAAACTAGATGAGTTGGCAGATTTCTGAAACAAAAATGTCTGTTGAATTGTAGAAATAAATGTAATGTTAAGATGCTGTTGATGATGATGATTATGATGGTAATAGCACAGTATTCCATCAGGCGAATTTAAAACGAGTACAAGCATATATACCAGGTGTACTTTCCAGAAAGCTGGCTGGACTCTCTGGCGGGTCTTTCCGCCCTTGGAGCCAGTTGGGAAAGCGCTTACATCCTCTCCTGTGATGTGGCACCGACAACAATAATAAGAAATTAGTTTATGGGGCTGTATATTTTATCCCCTGTCGCGACCCCACCTGCCACGTTATCAAGGAATTGACCACTTGCTCTGCCAATTCCTGGAAAGAAAATTACACCTCGCCACCATGCCAGACGGCAGCTCCCACCCAGTAATTGGACAGGGGAGTACAGAAAAATGCAGAGTTTCACTGTAGGCTTAGTGGATATGCTGATGGCGAAACAGGTCTTTCAATAAAGATTATTGTCACTGAATGCAGTACAGACCCTTACGCCATGCTTTTGGGTCAACTGAAACCAGTAGTGCACTAGGCAAGCATGCAACTGTGCCATCTAGAAGCTGCAAATGGTGACACTTTTTTTTTTTTCCTCTTGAGTCTTTTTAAAGGTGCACTAGGGTCACACCATATGAGGGCCACAGTATGTGAAGCAAACAGCAGCCTGCTGATTTTGAACTGAGATTCATTTAAGTGTGAACCCACTTAAAGAGATCTGAGTTTACTGTGTAAGTCGGTTTTAATAGAGTTTGGCTGTTTTTTTGGGATCAGTCGACAATAGTTTCCATAACTGTGTGTGTGCACATGTTCGTGTTTACTGGTAATGATGTCTGAGGTATAACGACCCCAGCCCATCCAGCTCCAGGTTATTTTATATAATGGTGAAAATGACTCGCTCCGTGCCGGGAATGACTGTTTGTGAGCCGTGAAATTTGGGTAGTTTTTGTTCCAGGCCATTTAGAACGTACATTTTGTTGGTTTTGAATGTTTTAAACATTAAAATTGGATTTCATGATGTCACAAGAGCACAGAAACAACAGTGTATTTAGGGTCACCGGGGTCAGTGTCTTTGAGTCAAAGAACTGTGTTCTGACCACTTGTGCTGAAAGTGGTTTGTCCTTGTCAATGCTATTTGTGTACAAGGAGTGTACAAAACATTATGAACACCTGCTCTTTCCATGACATGGACTGACTTGGTGAAAAGCTACAATCCCTTAGTGATGTTAATTGTTACACCCACTTCAATCGGTATAGATGAGTGGTGTCAAACTGTGTCAAGAACTGCAACGCTGCTGGGTTTTTCACGCTCCAATAGATTCCTGTGTATCAACAATGGTCCACCACCCAATGGACATCCAGTCAACTTGACACAACTGTGGGACGCATTGGTCAACATGGGCCAGCGTCCCTGTGGAACGCTTTGTAGTCAACATGGGCCAGCGTCCCTGTGGAACGCTTTGTAGTCAACATGGGCCAGCATCCCTGTGGAACGCTTTGTAGTCAACATGGGCCAGCGTCCCTGTGGAACGCTGTGTAGTCAACATGGGCCAGCATCCCTGTGGAACGCTTTGTAGTCAACATGGGCCAGCATCCCTGTGGAACGCATTGGAGTCAACATGGACCAGCATCCCTGTGGAACGCTTTGTAGTCAACATGGACCAGCATCCCTGTGGAACGCTTTGTAGTCAACATGGGCCAGCATCCCTGTGGAACGCTTTGTAGTCAACATGGGCCAGCATCCCTATGGAACGCTTTGTAGTCAACATGGGCCAGCATCCCTGTGGAACGCTTTGTAGTCAACATGGACCAGCATCCCTGTGGAACGCTTTGTAGTCAACATGGGCCAGCATCCCTGTGGAACGCTTTGTAGTCAACATGGGCCAGCATCCCTGTGGAACGCTTTGTAGTCAACATGGGCCAGCATCCCTGTGGAACGCTTTGTAGTCAACATGGGCCAGCATCCCTGTGGAACGTATTGTAGTCAACATGGGCCAGCATCCCTGTGGAACGCTTTGTAGTCAACATGGGCCAGCATCCCTGTGGAACGCTTTGTAGTCAACATGGGCCAGCATCCCTGTGGAACGTATTGTAGTCAACATGGGCCAGCATCCCTGTGGAACGCTTTGTAGTCAACATGGGCCAGCGTCCCTGTGGAACGCTTTGTAGTCAACATGGACCAGCATCCCTGTGGAACGCTTTGTAGTCAACATGGGCCAGCATCCCTGTGGAACGCTTTGTAGTCAACATGGGCCAGCGTCCCTGTGGAACGCATTGGAGTCAACATGGGCCAGCGTCCCTGTGGAACGCATTGGAGTCAACATGGACCAGCGTCCCTGTGGAACGCTTTGTAGTCAACATGGGCCAGCATCCCTGTGGAACGCTTTCGACAGCTTGTAGAGTCCCATGCCCCCGACGAATTTAGGCTGTTCTGAGGACAAAATGGAGGTGTGCAACTCAATATTTGGAAGGTGGTCCTAATGTGTTGTCCACTCAGTGTACGTTACAGTGCTGGAGACAGAGGTACAGTAGTTTCAGAGAACACCAAAGTGTTCTCTGAAAGCATGATATGTTTGAGGATGGAAAGGTCAAAGAAATGTTCCCTCTTTTTTTCCCCATTATGGCCACTCTCTCTTTGTGGTTGGAAACAAAAGCGTTGGTTTGAATCTTGGTCGGGTCCATTCGGGCTTTTCCCCCTCTTGCTAATTGGTTTGTTTCAGACAAGTGGGACAGCTCTGACCCCTGGAGTCTGAACGTGTGTTTCCTGGGCTTCCTTGCTCCCATCATCTCTCCTTCCCTCCTTCAACGTGAGCTGCTTCCTAGTCCTCGACAAGCAAATAATCGACCGACGCTCCACCGCACATGTTCATATTCAAAAAAGACCTCGACTCAACCACAGTTTCCATCTGACAGTAAACTATACCTCTCAGAGTAAGTTTCTGTCTGTATTGTAATGCCAGGAATAACATGAAGATGCTGACCACTTCAGTTTTTACCATTTTTATTCCATTATATAAAATCGTTTTCAGTTTATTCTGTGGCAGTGGTAGAAAATGGAGTGCGCACAGGTAGTTGTATAGTTAGTTTTGGCTCGAATTTCTGCCATTTCTCGCTTTATTTGAAGACTTCATTATATATTTTTTATATGAGTCTGTTGAGGGGGAGGGGGGGGGAGAGCCTTGTTCCATGCTTGGAAATACTTTTGTTGGCGTTGAAGCAGGTAAAGTAATAGTCTGTCATTATCTCCATTATATATCACATGGAGTAAATTCCCATTTCAGACTCTCCCCTCAACTCTTAGAGCACATTAGAGCAACTCGATCTCATAGCTTTCATGATACCGTACTGTGATACCTAACCAACACGGTGACAGTGGTCCCTGTTGTCTGTTTACCTTACCTGTGTAGTACGCTCCAGGATTTACATCATGTTCTGTGCTAAGGACATGAATCTCAGCTCACGCATTAACACATTGTCTCGGTAGTAGCTTCATCTCACGCCTTGACACGGTCTCGGTAGCTTCATCTCACGCCTTGACACGGTCTCGGTAGCTTCCCCTCATCTCCCGCCTTGACACGGTCTCTATAGCTTCCCCTCATCTCACGCCTTGACACGGTCTCGGTAGCTTCATCTCCCGCCTTGACACGGTCTCGGTAGCTTCCCCTCATCTCACGCCTTGACACGGTCTCTGTAGCTTCATCTCACGCCTTTACACGGTCTCTGTAGCTTCATCTCATGCCTTGACACGGTCTCTATAGCTTCCCCTCATCTCACACCTTGACACGGTCTCTGTAGCTTCATCTCACGCCTTTACACGGTCTCTGCAGCTTCATCTCACGCCTTTACACGGTCTCTATAGCTTCCCCTCATCTCACGCCTTGACACGGTCTCGGTAGCTTCCCCTCATCTCACGCCTTGACACGGTCTCGGTAGCTTCATCTCACGCCTTGACACTGTCTCGGTAGCTTCATCTCACGCCTTGACACGGTCTATGTAGCTTCATCTCACACATTTACACAGTCTCTATAGCTTCATCTCATCTCACGCCTTGACACGGTCTCTGTAGCTTCATCTCACGCCTTTACACGGTCTCTGTAGCTTCATCTCACGCCTTTACACGGTCTCTATAGCTTCATCTCACGCCTTTACACGGTCTCTATAGCTTCCCCTCATCTCACGCCTTGACACGGTCTCTGTAGCTTCATCTCACGCCTTGACACGGTCTCTGTAGCTTCATCTCACGCCTTTACACGGTCTCTATAGCTTCATCTCACGCCTTTACACGGTCTCTATAGCTTCATCTCACACCTTTACACGGTCTCTATAGCTTTCCTTCATCTCACGCCTTGACACGGTCTCTGTAGCTTCATCTCATGCCTTTACACGGTCTCTATAGCTTCATCTCACACCTTTACACGGTCTCGGTAGCTTCCCCTCATCTCACGCCTTGACACGGTATCGGTAGCTTCATCTCACGCCTTGACACGGTCTCTGTAGCTTCATCTCACGCCTTTACACGGTCTCTATAGCTTCATCTCACACCTTTACACGGTCTCTATAGCTTTCCTTCATCTCACGCCTTTACACGGTCTCTATAGCTTCATCTCATGCCTTTACACTGTCTCTATAGCTTCATCTCACGCCTTTACACAGTCTCGGTAGCTTCATCTCCCGCCTTGACACGGTCTCTGTAGCTTCATCTCCTTCATCTCACGCCTTGACACAGTCTCGTGTCATCTCCCGTACGCTGTCATTCACCTTTACAGTCTCTGCTTCACTTCACGCCTTGACACGGTCTCTGTACTTCATCTCTGTAGCTTCATCTCACACCTTGACACGGTCTCCGTAGCTTCATCTCACGCCTTTACACGGTCTCTATAGCTTCCCCTCATCTCACGCCTTTACACGGTATCTGTAGCTTCATCTCACGCCTTTACACGGTCTCTGTAGCTTCATCTCACACCTTTACACTGTCTCTATAGCTTCCCCTCATCTCACGCCTTTACACGGTCTCTATAGCTTCCCCTCATCTCACACCTTGACACGGTCTCCGTAGATTCATCTCAGGTCTTGACACGGTCTCTGTAGCTTCATCTCACACCTTGACACGGTCTCCGTAGCTTCATCTCACGCCTTTACACGGTCTCGGTAGCTTCCCCTCATCTCACACCTTGACACGGTCTCTGTAGCTTCATCTCACGCCTTTACACGGTCTCGGTAGCTTCATCTCAGGTCTTGACATGGTCTCTGTAGCTTCCCCTCATCTCACGCCTTGATACGGTCTCCGTAGCTTCCAGTGGGAAATCGACAAGATAGTCGGTCCAGTCCTATATATTATCAGGTTATGATCTGTGGAGGTAAAACACATTCAGGCAAGCAGAAAAGGATATATCAGAAGACTTGGAACACTGTACTGGCACCCTAACACTATGGTCTACGGGGCCGTTTGAGGTGTACTACCATGAAAGGGGAGGAGTGAGGCTGGGGTGTACTCGCGGGGAGGAGTGAGGCTGGGGTGTACTCGCGGGGAGGAGTGAGGCTGAGACCTAAGGAGGTGAGTGAGGCTGAGACCTAAGGAGGTGAGTGAGGCTGAGGACTGCGGGGAGGAGTGAGGCTGAGACCTAAGGAGGAGTGAGGCTGAGACCTAAGGAGGAGTGAGGCTGAGACCCTAAGGAGGTGAGTGAGGCTGAGACCCTAAGGAGGTGAGTGAGGCTGAGACCTAAGGAGGTGAGTGAGGCTGAGGACTGCGGGGAGGAGTGAGGCTGAGACCTAAGGAGGAGTGAGGCTGAGACCTAAGGAGGAGTGAGGCTGAGACCCTAAGGAGGTGAGTGAGGCTGGGGTGTACTCACGGGGAGAAGTGAGGCTGAGACCCTAAGGAGGTGAGTGAGGCTGAGGACTGCGGGGAGGAGTGAGGCTGAGACCTAAGGAGGAGTGAGGCTGAGACTTAAGGAGGTGCGTGAGGCTGAGGACTGCGGGGCAGGGGCTTGGCTAATGACAGAAAAAAATATATATATATAGATAAAAAAATACTATTATGCTGAAGCACATGAGCATACAGTACTTTCCAGGGTTGGGTGTTCCATGCAAGTGGCAGGCAGACGGATGCCAGGGTTGGGTGTGCCACTCTGGGGAAGACCGAGGACCCGGGGTGTGGGTGTGGTCTGTTTTACCAGATGGATAACCACCATGAGCCAGGGCTGGGTGTGTTTTAGAGTGTTTTTGGCAATACACACGGAAATAGTCTACCTGTGCATGATGAAAAAAGGCGCACCTTTCCTGCAAGGGGCAGACACACAGAGTGGTGGGACAGACACACAGAGTGGTGGGACAGACACACAGAGTGGTGGGACAGACACACAGAGTGGTGGGACAGACACACAGAGTGGTGGGACAGACACACAGAGTGGTGGGACAGACACACAGAGTGGTGGGACAGACACACAGAGTGCAAGTCCAGGATAGTGTCACAACGGTTCCGTCCTAATCCGCTGCAGCTGGTGCTCACCCCTTACTTGTTGGAAACACTATCCAGATGGATTTCCCCTGCCGTTTGGAGCCCCAGCATAAATTCCACTTGTTTTTGTCCCTTCATGATGTTTTGATGAATGTTTCCTCCTGGCATGCCATTTCTCAGCTGCCCTTACCTTCCCTCAAAGGCCCCTTACCTTCTCTCAAAGGCCCCTTACCTTACCTTCCCTCAAAGGCCCCTTACCTTCCCTCAAAGGCCCCTTACCTTCCCTCAAGGCCCCTTACCTTCCCTCAAAGGCCCCTTACCTTCCCTCAAAGGCCCCTTACCTTCCCTCAAAGGCCCCTTACCTTCCCTCAAAGGCCCCTTACCTTCCCTCAAAGGCCCCTTACCTTCCCTCAAAGGCCCCTTACCTTCCCTCAAGGCCCCTTACCTTCCCTCAAAGGCCCCTTACCTTCCCTCAAAGGCCCCTTACCTTACCTTCCCTAAAAGGCCCCTTACCTTACCTTCCCTCAAAGGCCCCTTACCTTCCCTCAAAGGCCCCTTACCTTCCCTCAAAGGCCCCTTACCTTCCCTCAAAGGCCCCTTACCTTCCCTCAAAGGCCCCTTACCTTCCCTCAAAGGCCCCTTACCTTCCCTCAAAGGCCCCTTACCTTCCCTCAAAGGCCCCTTACCTTCCCTCAAAGGCCCCTTACCTTCCCTCAAAGGCCCCTTACCCCTCAAAGGACCCTCCTTCCAAAGGCCCCTTACCTTCCTCAAAGGCCCCTTACCTTCCCTCAAAGGCCCCTTACCTTCTCTCAAAGGCCCCTTATCTTCCCTCAAAGGCCCCTTACCTTCCCTCAAAGGCCCCTTACCTTCTCTCAAAGGCCCCTTACCTTCCCTCAAAGCAAAACGGGTTTTTACATCTGTTATGGTAACCCGTGTAAATCCACACTACTGCATTCACTTAACATTGTGTCCATGGCATCAGTCTGGGCAGGGGAGTAAGAGACATCTGGCTACTCTCTTCAGGACCCCACTCTCCAGTGTCTAGGATTCGCTATTGATGCTCTTACCAACCCGAAGCAGGGAAGGAACTGTCCTTACTAGGGGGAGAGTATTCAACCCCTAAAGAGGGGAGATGATGGCTCAGGTGATTGTCTGCACTCCTCCCCGGCTATAGAATAGTCCTGTTTCCACTCCTCCCCGGATATAGGATAGTCCTGTTTCCACTCCTCCCCGGATATAGGATAGTCCTGTTTCCACTCCTCCCCGGCTATAGGATAGTCCTGTTTCCACTCCTCCCCGGCTATAGGATAGTCCTGTTTCCACTCCTCCCCCGCTATAGGATAGTCCTGTTTCCACTCCTCCCCGGCTATAGGATAGTCCTGTTTCCACTCCACCCTGGTTCACCCCTCCACGCTGTGGTGTTGAGCTCTGAGGAAGCATGGGTTCACCCCTCCACTCTGTGGTGTTGAGCTCTGAGGAAGCATGGGTTCACCCCTCCACTCTGTGGTGTTGAGCTCTGAGGAAGCATGGGTTCACCCCTCCACTCTGTGGTGTTGAGCTCTGAGGAAGCATGGGTTCACCCCTCCACTCTGTGGTGTTGAGCTCTGAGGAAGCATGGGTTCACCCCTCCACTCTGTGGTGTTGAGCTCTGAGGAAGCATGGGTTCACCCCTCCACTCTGTGGTGTTGAGCTCTGAGGAAGCATGGGTTCACCCCTCCACTCTGTGGTGTTGAGCTCTGAGGAAGCATGGGTTCACCTCTCCACTCTGTGGTGTTGAGCTCTGAGGAAGCATGGGTTCACCCCTCCACTCTGTGGTGTTGAGCTCTGAGGAAGCATGGGTTCACCCCTCCACTCTGTGGTGTTGAGCTCTGAGGAAGCATGGGTTCACCTCTCCACTCTGTGGTGTTGAGCGCTGAGGAAGCATGGGTTCACCCCTCCACTCTGTGGTGTTGAGCGCTGAGGAAGCATGGGTTCACCCCTCCAATCTGTGGTGTTGAGCTCTGAGGAAGCATGGGTTCACCTCTCCACTCTGTGGTGTTGAGCTCTGAGGAAGCATGGGTTCACCCCTCCACTCTGTGGTGTTGAGCGCTGAGGAAGCATGGGTTCACCCCTCCACTCTGTGGTGTTGAGCGCTGAGGAAGCATGGGTTCACCCCTCCACTCTGTGGTGTTGAGCGCTGAGGAAGCACGGGGTCACATCTTGGCGCTCACCAGACTTTAGCTTTCCCGACGTGTCTGAACCACTCGGGGTGGAATACAGGAGTCAATGGGAACACTCTGAAAATTAGCACTCGGCAATTTGATTACATTACTTAGACATTGTTTTTTTTTTTTTGTTTGTTTTTTTACAGGGTTTTAAGATGGGGAAAATACAACATATATTTTTATGTACATTTCAAATACTTCCACACACACAATGAAATGAGTGTGCTGATTTTGAGTTGTACATAACATCTAATGACCTCAAATAACTGATTGGCTGTTTTGATTTAAGCTCTACGCCTACATTCCACAAACTCTGGCAGAGTTTAAAGCCGAACAACATTGACTCCCAGTTAGGTCAGATGTAGATGTGCTTGACTGCATAGACGTGCAAAACAAAGGTGGCTGCAGGTGCCAGGTGTGGCCTCGGCCTGCATATGTCGGGGGAAACTGTGTGAGGCTGCAGCAGCAACGTCATGATGATAACACTGAGAAGGCAGTCAATGAGGGCAGCCAGGGTTTAAATCCCTCAGACAGTGAGCACCCAGAAGTCCTCAGACTCCAAATCATTCTCGTATTCATGTCTGTCTGTCCCCAGCCGTAAGTCGTTTAGAGTTCTCAACGACAAAACGCAAATGTCAAGACAGTCCATGGTCTTGTGGTTTCTGGTCATGTGGTTTCTGGTCATGTGGTTTCTGGTCTTGTGGTTTCTGGTCATGTGGTTTCTGGTCATGTGGTTTCTGGTCATGTGGTTTCTGGTCATGTGGTTTCTGGTCATGTGGTTTCTGGTCATGTGGTTTCTGGTCATGTGGTTTCTGGTCATGTGGTTTCTGGTCATGTGGTTTCTGGTCATGTGGTTTCTGGTCATGTGGTTTCTGGTCTTGTGGTTTCTGGTCATGTGGTTTCTGGTCATGTGGTTTCTGGTCATGTGGTTTCTGGTCATGTGGTTTCTGGTCATGTGGTTTCTGGTCATGTGGTTTCTGGTCATGTGGTTTCTGGTCATGTGGTTTCTGGTCATGTGGTTTCTGGTCATGTGGTTTCTGGTCATGTGGTTTCTGGTCATGTGGTTTCTGGTCATGTGGTTTCTGGTCATGTGGTTTCTGGTCATGTGGTTTCTGGTCATGTGGTTTCTGGTCTTGTGGTTTCTGGTCATGTGGTTTCTGGTCATGTGGTTTCTGGTCATGTGGTTTCTGGTCATGTGGTTTCTGGTCATGTGGTTTCTGGTCATGTGGTTTCTGGTCATGTGGTTTCTGGTCATGTGGTTTCTGGTCATGTGGTTTCTGGTTTCTGGTCATGTGGTTTCTGGTCATGTGGTTTCTGGTCATGTGGTTTCTGGTCATGTGGTTTCTGGTCATGTGGTTTCTGGTCATGTGGTTTCTGGTCATGTGGTTTCTGGTCATGTGGTTTCTGGTCATGTGGTTTCTGGTCATGTTTCTGGTCTTGGGTTTCTGGTCATGTGGTTTCTGGTCATGTGGTTTCTGGTCATGTGGTTTCTGGTCATGTGGTTTCTGGTCATGTGGTTTCTGGTCTTGTGGTTTCTGGTCATGTGGTTTCTGGTCATGTGGTTTCTGGTCATGTGGTTTCTGGTCATGTGGTTTCTGGTCATGTGGTTTCTGGTCATGTGGTTTCTGGTCATGTGGTTTTGGTCATGTGGTTTCTGGTCATGTGGTTTCTGGTCTTGTGGTTTCTGGTCATGTTTCTGGTCATGTTTCTGGTCATGTGGTTTCTGGTCATGTGGTTTCTGGTCATGTGGTTTCTGGTCTGTGGTTTCTGGTCATGTGGTTTCTGGTCATGTGGTTTCTGGTCATGTGGTTTCTGGTCTTGTGGTTTCTGGTCATGTGGTTTCTGGTCATGTGGTTTCTGGTCATGTGGTTTCTGGTCATGTGGTTTCTGGTCATGTGGTTTCTGGTCATGTGGTTTCTGGTCATGTGGTTTCTGGTCATGTGTTATTGTCTGTCTGTGCTGCTGACACCACTGTTCACTTGGTGTCTGCGTGTCAGTAATATGTTGTATGTTAAATGTTTCAACTCTACCTGTTACCGATGACTGATTTTCTTTTTTTAAATGTATTGTATTATTTATGTATTTTTACCTGAAGTGTGTCGTTGGTTGCTGAAGAAGTAACAATGCATCAGATTTGCTTGTCCTCTGCAGGGGAAATCGACCACTCGTGTTGTCGAGTTACAATTAACAGAGTACAACTAAATGATGCCGGCTGACTGGCTGAAAGAGGAAATGAATTAACAATAAGCTGATTCTACCTTGTCCTTCTTCTCCCAGCTGATCAGCCGGAAGGACAAGACCACGTTTGAGAAGCTGGACTTCTTAACATCCAAAGAGGACAACTACACGCGCATGAGGCAGTACATCCGTTCTCTCAAGATAACACCATGCATCCCCTACCTGGGTAAGTCTCTAACCTTAAACCCTACCTGGATAAGTCTCTAACCTTAAACCCTACCTGGGTAAGTCTCTAACCTTAAACCCTACCTGGGTAAGTCTCTAACCTTAAACCCTACCTGGGTAAGTCTCTAACCTTAAACCCTACCTGGGTAAGTCTCTAACCTTAAACCCTACCTGGGTAAGTCTCTAACCTTAAACCCTACCTGGGTAAGTCTCTAACCTTAAACCCTACCTGGGTAAGTCTCTAACCTTAAACCCTACCTGGGTAAGTCTCTAACCTTAAACCCTACCTGGATAAGTCTCTAACCTTAAACCCTACCTGGGTAAGTCTCTAACCTTAAACCCTACCTGGATAAGTCTCTAACCTTAAACCCTACCTGGGTAAGTCTCTAACCTTAAACCCTACCTGGGTAGGGTCTCTAACCTTAAACCCTACCTGGGTAGGGTCTCTAACCTTAAACCCTACCTGGGTAGGGTCTCTAACCTTAAACCCTACCTGGGTAAGTCTCTAACCTTAAACCCTACCTGGGTAAGTCTCTAACCTTAAACCCTACCTGGGTAAGTCTCTAACCTTAAACCCTACCTGGATAAGTCTCTAACCTTAAACCCTACCTGGGTAAGTCTCTAACCTTAAACCCTACCTGGGTAATTCTCTAACCTTAAACCCTACCTGGGTAAGTCTCTAACCTTAAACCCTACCTGGGTAAGTCTCTAACCTTAAACCCTACCTGGGTAAGTCTCTCTCATGATTTGTATCAGTCATTTGTTTTGCAGACTCTGCTAACACACATGCAGTACAGAAACACTGCTGAACATACATCAGTCTCTTGAGGTGTGCAATTTAAATGATTGGTTAACTATACTCTACAACATAAAAGAAAACATTTCTAGAACTCAAGTGGTGTCCTGATGTGTTTAAGCATTGTTGTGGAAAGAAGTGTGATTTAAAAAATGAAAACGAGTGGTTTTTGGCGGAATTATGGTGAATAAATATATTGAGATTCTGGTCTGTTTTTCCATCTACCTGCAACAGTGGCTGGTGGCCATGTTGGGTGCATTTGTTTACACCTTGCCTCAGTCTTATTGCCTCATTAGCTAGATTGCTAGCTAACAACCTGGGAACTTTAGCAGTATATCCAAACATCTGGTGGCACAGAGAGAAAGGAAAGGGGATATCTTCTTCAGGAGATCAATGATCAATGAACGAATGAATGAATGAATGACTGATGTCTTGCATGTCATCACTCAAAACGTTACGCTTTTAAAGGGACAGTGTACAATTTTTTTTATCTTATGCATCTCAATAGGTAGTGCTTTTAAACAATGACAGGCTTTTTTTTATATCAACATAATAGCTTTTTATAATTAACAAATGTCTTTACAGGGTTAAATATTAATTTCTTCAAAAGTAGCTAGAATTCATAGGCCCAATATAGTCTCTCTCTCCATTTAAAAAAAGAAACACAAAAAAAGTATTTATTCTGGTGCTCCGAACTTTTGTTGTGCTCCTAACTTTTGTGGTGCTCCTCACTTTTGTGGTGCTCCTCACTTTTGTGGTGCTCCTCACTTTTGTGGTGCTCCTCACTTTTGTGGTGCTCCTCACTTTTGTGGTGCTCATAACTTTTGTGGTGCTCCTAACTTTTGCTGTGCTCCTAACTTTTGTTGTGCTCCTAACCTTTCAAAGTTTGGAAAAACAGTGCTATGATTTTTTATTTATTTTTATTTAGAGCCCTGTTCATAACATCTATCTATTTTCCAAACTGATATGGCAAAGCCACATTTGGAGAAGCTACTTTTGATCAATCTGTTTGTAGTAAAATCATCACTACCATCATCATCAATAAATGTGCAGATGTTTCCCATTCACTGAGGAATTAATACCCATTCAGCTGAGTTGGTTTAGTTTTGTGACCCGTGACCAACCCCCCTTTATGACGAGTCATCCACCTGGTTCAGTCTGTGAATTGAGGAAAATTAGCATCAACCTCTCTAGTAAATTAATAGGATCTCAATGTCATAAACCCTGAATGTTTCCAGAATGTGGTGAAGATGTCAGGGAGACATCTAGACCAGTCTAATTGGACTGAATGGCAGTAGAGGCGTAATCCCAATTTATTTTATATATATTTTTTTTTATATATTTTTTTTATTTTATTTTATTTTTTATTTTTTTTAATATGCAGGAACATTAAAAGGCATGTGACATGTCAAATTGTGTAGTAGCATTATTGTCAAACTAAAATGATCATATATATATATATATATATATATATAAAATAATTAGAAATACATTTTATACAGGGTTTATACCAATTTTCCATGTGAATAATCACCTCTAAAATATGTAAACAAACCACAAATGTCTACGTTTTTGGTGTTCTTGGAAAGCTGTGAGTGCTATTATATGATACAATATCAGTATTTGCAACTTGTCGAAGTCCTATCATCAACTGATTTGCGCCAGTGTATGGCTGTGGATTGACTGCATTTAAAAAAAAATAGAATATTGGCAGTGAATTAGACAAATGTATGGAATCATTCCTCTAAAACGGTCTGGCTAGCTAGCAGACATGCAGTGCAGAAATTCTTCAAATGAATTATTTTACTCCGTCTTAAAACAGGACAGGCAGACCATGGCTGACCTTGATCCTGTCATTGGAAGGTTCATGTCCATTCCGTTGTCCTGATTCCTAATTCTATGGACAGGAGGGTTGTCACTGACAGACGTCACTACTATTGTGCTCTGACCGCTGTGTGTCTATTGAGACGGCTGTGTTGACATTTCCACCGTAGGACTCTGGACTTTTGTACAGCGGTCCTCTTTAAAGGATCCTTCCCAGGACAGTTTTGCGCTCGGTTCAGAACAGGGTTACAGAAACAGTACTTGAGAATGCAGATATTGTATTAAAATGCAGGTATCAAGTGGGATAATACTGAACTACTCTAGATATCGGCTTGGCTCTATACTCTATACCCCTCATTCAAATCTGGAATATTGAAGTCAGATCCATTGCCTTTTCTTTATTAGGGACTGATTTACACCTGGGACACCAGGTGGATGCAATTAATGAACAGGTAGATCAGAAAACCAGCAAGCTCTGGACCTCGCTCTAGACTACATACAACTCAAATTCAAAACGAATCACACAAGGTATTTTTTTTCTATCCATATCATCTGAAGATGAACTAGTACCTAGTTTAATTTGGCGGGTCAGATGAAGAGGGGTAATTGCATGGTTTGGCAGTAGCCCTCTGACCCAGTTTCTTATTATCACTAGAGTTGCAAAATTCCTGGAACTTTCAATAAGTTCCCTTGTTTTCTAGAAATCCTGGTTGGAGATGTTCTGCTTATCCCCTCCTGATTCTGGAAACTCCAATTTATTTGAACGTTCCCCCTGAATTTTGCAACCCTAATTATCACACAGAGTTCTTGCCAACTCAGACTGGCATTTTAATGACTGAGGCATGAAAACAACGTCAGGCCCATCTCACTCAGACCTCCAGGGGACTTTGTTAATCTGCTCAGCTCATAGGGACTGGGTCGCTCCAAACCTCCCTGCTGGTCTTTTGTTGCTCTGGAAGTGTTGGCGGCGTTAGAGGTGGGGCTCGGTGCCTGGGCAGGTCAAGGGGCGGATCCCCTCTTTGTGGAACTGACAGCCTCACATGGTGGAACTTGATAAAAGCTGCAATGCCCTGTCCCCCTCATCACTCCACACTCTCTGTGGACTCACCTCCCTCCTCCTTTTCCTCATTCCTTCCCTATAAAGAGCAGTGAGGTCTCAGTTTTCCAGGTTTGTGCCATGGTCATGTCAGCAAAGCAAAGGGATGTTTCCTTCGGCTAGCGTGGGATAATTACAATAGAAACCAAATGTGTTCCACACGACGTCATTTAAGAATCACAAATAATGTGAGTGGACACATTTGGGACCCCCCAAATCCCTTTTTTTTCCTGTTTTATGTTTTGCTCAAATCTACTGGCGGATGTGCCTCTGGTTTTTAAGTTGAAACTATACCACCAAACCAAACCTACAGGGGGATGTGCCTCTGGTTTTTAAGTTGAAACTATACCACCAAACCAAACCTACTGGGGGATGTGCCTCTGGTTTTTAAGTTGAAACTACAACACCAAACCTACTGGGGGATGTGCCTCTGGTTTTTAAGTTGAAACTATACCACCAAACCTACTGGGGGATGTGCCTCTGGTTGTTAAGTTGAAACTATACCACCAAACCTACTGGGGGATGTGCCTCTGGTTTTTAAGTTGAAACTATACCACCAAACCTACTGGGGGATGTGCCTCTGGTTTTTAAGTTGAAACTATACCACCAAACCTACTGGGGGATGTGCCTCTGGTTTTTAAGTTGAAACTATACCACCAAACCAAACCTACAGGGGGATGTGCCTCTGGTTTTTAAGTTGAAACTATACCACCAAACCTACTGGGGGATGTGCCTCTGGTTTTTAAGTTGAAACTATACCACCAAACCTACTGGGGGATGTGCCTCTGGTTTTTAAGTTGAAACTATACCACCAAACCTACTGGGGGATGTGCCTCTGGTTTTTAAGTTGAAACTATACCACCAAACCTACTGGGGGATGTGCCTCTGGTTTTTAAGTTGAAACTATACCACCAAATCTACTGGGGGATGTGCCTCTGGTTTTTAAGTTGAAACTATACCACCAAACCTACAGGGGGATGTGCCTCTGGTTTTTAAGTTGAAACTATACCACCAAATCTACTGGGGGATGTGCCTCTGGTTTTTAAGTTGAAACACCAAACCAAACCTACTGGGGGATGTGCCTCTGGTTTTTAAGTTGAAACTATACCACCAAACCTACTGGCGGATGTGCCTCTGGTTGTTAAGTTGAAACTATACCACCAAACCTACTTGGGGATGTGCCTCTGGTCGTTAAGTTGAAACTATACCACCAAACCTACTGGGGATGTGCCTCTGGTTGTTAAGTTGAAACTATACCACCAAACCTACTGGGGGTTGTGCCTCTGGTTTTTAAGTTGGAACTATACCACCAAACCAAACCTACTGGGGGATGTGCCTCTGGTTTTTAAGTTGGAACTACAACACCAAACCTACTGGGGGATGTGCCTCTGGTTTTAAGTTGAAACTATACCACCAAACCTACTGGGGGATGTGCCTCTGGTTTTTAAGTTGAAACTATACCACCAAACCTACTGGGGGATGTGCCTCTGGTTGTTAAGTTGAAACTATACCACCAAACCTACTGGGGGATGTGCCTCTGGTTTTTAAGTTGAAACTACAACACCAAACCAAACCTACTGGGGGATGTGCCTCTGGTTTTTAAGTTGAAACTACAACACCAAACCAAACCTACTGGGGGATGTGCCTCTGGTTGTTAAGTTGAAACTACAACACCAAACCTACTGGGGGATGTGCCTCTGGTTGTTAAGTTGAAACTACAACACCAAACCAAACCTACTGGGGGATGTGCCTCTGGTTGTTAAGTTGAAACTACAACACCAAACCAAACCTACTGGGGGATGTGCCTCTGGTTGTTAAGTTGAAACTACAACACCAAACCTACTGGGGGATGTGCCTCTGGTTTTTAAGTTGAAACACCAAACCAAACCTACTGGGGGATGTGCCTCTGGTTTTTAAGTTGAAACTACAACACCAAACCAAACCTACTGGGGGATGTGCCTCTGGTTTTTAAGTTGAAACTACAACACCAAACCAAACCTACTGGGGGATGTGCCTCTGGTTGTTAAGTTGAAACTACAACACCAAACCAAACCTAGGTAAATAAGAAAGTCTTCATATATCTTCCAGAAGCAGGTTGCCTTGGTAACCCTGCCCACCTTGATGTGCAAGTAAGAACTAAAGTAAAAATACTTTAGTTCTTAAGTAGTTTTTGGGGGGGTATCTGTACTTAACTATTTATATTTTTGACTACTTTTACTCCAGTACATTCCTAAAGAAAATAATGTACTTTTTACTCCGTACGTTTTTCCTGAAAACCCATAAGTACTCGTTACATTTTGAATGCTTAGCAGGACAGGAAAATTCATGCACTTATCAAGAGAACATCCCTGGTCATCCCTACTGCCTCTGATCTGGAGGACTCACTAAACAGAGAACATCCCTGGTCATCCCTACTGCCTCTGATCTGGAGGACTCACTAAACGGAGAACATCCCTGGTCATCCCTACTGCCTCTGATCTGGAGGACTCACTAAACGGAGAACATCCCTGGTCATCCCTACTGCCTCTGATCTGGAGGACTCACTAAACAGAGAACATCCCTGGTCATCCCTACTGCCTCTGATCTGGAGGACTCACTAAACAGAGAACATCCCTGGTCATCCCTACTTCCTCTGATCTGGAGGACTCACTAAACAGAGAACATCCCTGGTCATCATAAGAATTTGTTCTTAACTGACTTGCCTAGTTAAATAAAGGGGGGGGAAAAAACCCTACTGCCTCTGATCTGGCGGACTCACTAAACACATGCTTCGTTTGTAAATGATGTTGGAGTGTTGGAGTGTGCCCCTGGCTATCTGTAATGATGTCTGAGTGTTGGAGTGTGCCCCTGGCTATCTGTAATGATGTCTGAGTGTTGGAGTGTGCCCCTGGCTATCTGTAATGATGTCTGAGTGTTGTGTGCTGACTTTTACTCAAGTAGTATTTCACTGCGTGTCTTTCACTTTTACTTGAGGAATTTTCTATTAAGGTATCTTTACTTTTACTCAAGTATGACTGACACAATTGTGTACTTTTTCCACCACTGTCACTGAGTATCAGCTGTGGGACAGTCATTTTGTTCCTCATTCTCTGGCCAGTCGCATTAGCACTCTTTCAGGTCCAGGGAAAGAGGACTTCTGCCAGTTCTGGAATCTGTATTATAGTGTCATTTTCAGTGTGCCCTCTCAATGACCCTAGAATGAGGAACGATACAGCTGTTGTTCCCATCACACTACCTCAAGTTATGTCGGCCAATATTAGCCAATATCGTCTCTTGTTTAGTGTAAACAGACTCAAAGCAGAGCTTCTGAAGTGAAATGATAAGGCCCGGAGGGCTGTATTGTGCTACCCAGTGAGTGAATGGAAGAGCGGTGTGGTCGTCTGACTTTTACTGTCTCCATTAGTTAACAGACAGAATGGGCCACTGTGTACTGGGTTTGACCACACGTCAGACTGCTAAGCGATATACACTACATGACCAAAAGTGTGTGGACTCCTACTCGTCGAACATCTCATTCCAAAATCATGAGCATTAAGATGGAGTTTGTCCCTCCCTTTGTTGCTATAACAGCCTCCACTCTACTCGGAAGGCTTTCAACTAGATGTTGGAACATTGCTGCGGGGACTTGCTTCCATTCAGCCACACAAGCATTATTAAGGTCGGGCACTGATGTTGGGCGATTAGGCCTGGCTCGCGGGCGATTAGGCCTGGCTCGCAGCCGGCGTCCCAATTCATCCCAAAGGTGTTCGATGGGGTTGATGTTAGGGCTCTGTGCAGGCCAGTCAAGTTCTTCCACACCGATCTCGACAAATAATTTTTGTGTGGACCTGGTCATGCTGAAATGGTGAAGAGCCTTCCCCAAACCGTTGCCACAAAGTTGGAAGCACAGAATCGTCTAGAATGTCATTGTGTGCTGTAGCGTTAAGATTCACCTTCACTGAGGGGCCTAGCCTGAACCATGAAAAACAACCCCAGACCATTTATTCCTCCTCCACCAAACTTTACAGTTGGCACTATGTATTGGGGCATGTAGTGTTCTCCTGGCATCCGGCAAACCCATATCCGTACTGCCAGATGGTGAAGTGGGATTCATCACTCCAGAGAACGCGTTTCCACTGCTCCAGAGTCCAATGGCGGCGAGCTTTACGCCACTCCATCCGACTCATGGCATTGCGCGAGGTGATCTTAGGCTTGTGTGCGGCTGCTCAGCCATGGAAACCCAGTTATTGTGCAGAGTCCGTTTGTAACTTGGTAGTGAGTGTTGCAACCGAGGACAGATTATTTTTACGAGCTTCGTGCTTCAGCACTCGCCAGGTCCCATTCTGTGAGCTTGTGTGGCCTACCACTTTACGGCTGAGCCGTTGTTGCTCCTAGACGTTTACACTTCATAATAACTGTTGACCGGGGCAGCTCCAGCAGGGCAGAAATGTAATAAATTGACTTGTTGGAAAGGTGGCATCCTAATGATGGTGCCACGATGAAGGTCACTGAGCTCTTCAGTAAGACCGTTCTACTGCCAATGGTCCTTCTGTAGCTCAGTTGGTAGAGCATGGCGCTTGTAACGCCAGGGTAGTGGGTTCGATCCCCGGGACCACCCATACGTAGAATGTATGCACACATGACTGTAAGTCGCTTTGGATAAAAGCGTCTGCTAAATGGCATATATTATGTTTGTCTATGGAGATTACATGGCTGTGTGCTCGATTTGATACACCTGTCAGTGACTGAAATAGCCAAATCCACTAATTTGAAGGGGGTGTCCACATTAGAGGTCGGCCGATTAATCGGAATTGCCGATTTAATTAGGGCCGATTTTCAAGTTTTCATCATCTGAAATTGGTATTTTTGGACACAGATTTGGCTGATTAAAAAAAAAAAAAAAATTAAACACCTGTATTTAACTAGGCAACTCAGTTAAGAACACATTCTTATTATCAATGACGGCCTAGGAACAGTGGGTTAACTGCCTGTTCATGGGGCAGAACAACAGATTTTTACCTTGTCAGCTCGGGGGATCCAATCTTGCAACCTTACAGTTAACTAGTCCAACGCTCTAACCACCTGATTACATTGCACTCCACGAGGAGACTGGCTGTTATGCAAATGCAGTAAGCCAAGGTAAGTTGCTAGCTAGCATTAAACTTATAATAAACAATCAATCAATCATTATCACTAGTTAACTACACATGGTTGATGATATTACTAGTTTATCTAGCGTATTATTCACAACTTCCTAGCAACTAACCATAAACCTGTACCTAACCATAAACACCAATGCCTTTCTTAAAATCAATACACAGAAGTTTATATTTTTAAACCTGCATATTTAGCTTAAAGAAATCCAGGTTAGCAGGCAATATTAACCAGGTGAAATTGTGTAATTTCTCATGCGTTCATTGCACGCAGAGTCAGGGTATATGCAACAGTTTGGGCCACCTGGCTCATTGCGAACTAATTTGCCAGAATTTCACGTAATTATGACATGACATTGAAGATTGTGCAATATTTAGACTTATGGATGCCACCCGTTAGATAAAATACCGAACAGTTCCGTATTTCGCTGAAATAATAAACGTTTTGTTTTTCGAAATGATAGTTTCCGGATTCGACCATATTAATGACCTAAGGCTCGTATTTCTGTGTGTTATTATGTTATAATTAAGTCTATGATTTGATAGAGCAGTCTGACTGAGCGATGGTAGGCATCAGCAGGCTTGTAAGCATTCATTCAAACAGCACTTTCGTGCATTTTGCCAGCAGCTCTTTGGTTTGCTTCAAGCATTGCGCTGTTTATGACTTCAAGCCTATCAACTCCCGAGATGAGGCTGGTGTAACCGAAGTGAAATGGCTTGCTAGTTAGCGGGTGAGTGACGTTTCAAACGTCACTCGCTCTGAGACTTGGAGTAGTTGTTCCTCTTGCTCTACATGGGTAACGTTGCTTCGAGGGTGGCTGTTGTCGATGTGTTCCTGGTTCAAGCCCAGGTAGGAGCGAGACGGAAGCTATACTGTTACACTGGCAATACTAAAGTGCCTATAAGAACATCCAATAGTCAAAGGTTAATGAAATAAAAATGGTATAGAGAGAAATAGTCCTATAATTCCTATAATAACTACAACCTAAAACTTCTTCCATGGGAATATTGAAGACTCATGTTAAAAGGAACCTCCAGCTTTCATATGTTCTCATGTTCTGAGCAAGGAACTGAAACATTAGCTTTCTTACATGGCACATATTGCACTTTTACTTTCTTCTCCAACACTTTGTTTTTGTATTATTTTAACCATATTGAACATGTTTCATTATTTATTTGAGGCTAAATTTATTGTATTGATGCATTAAGTTAAAATAAGTATTGTTGTAATTGTCATTATTACAAATACATATATTTTTTAAAATTGGCCGATTTTTAAATCTGTATCGGCTTTTTTTTTTTTTTTGGAGTCCTCCAATAATCGGTATCGGCGTTGAAAAATTATAATCGGTCGACCTCTTGTCCACATACTTTTGTATTATATAGTGTATATTTCCCAAAGCTGATCGGTTCTCCCCAGTCAGCGAGTTTGTGTTTGTGTGCCCCTTTTTTAATGAGTTTAAGGCGCTTATGATACCAGAGCAGACTCATTGGAAACCGGCATAACAGCCAAGACGGAGGAATAACAATAGAGCTTTGACTGGAGCAGTTTGAGTGACAGCGAGGTTAAACCCGTCTCCCCGGGTTACCTATTTAAATTGTTGACTGTTTTGGCTCATTTTGGGCACCGTGGCTCTGTTGGCCCATCTGAGTAGTTAAGAACTCCATAGAAAGTGGCAGAATGGAGACCACCATTCTGTGGAGTTCACTAAGCCACTCTCTCTCACACACACATACATACAGTATGCGTACTCACACACACATACAGTATGCGTACTCCCTCTCTCTCTCACACACACACACACACACACACACACACACACACACACACACACACACACACACACACACACACACACACTTACACACACACATCTTTTTTGGATGGCTCCTGAGTGGCACAGCGGTCTAAGCCACTGCATCTCAGTGCTAGAGGCGTCACTCGACACCCTGGTTCAAGTCGAGGCTGTATCACAACTGGCCGTGATTGGGAGTCCCATATTGGCTCAGCATCATCCCGGTTTGGCCGGTGTAGGCCGTCATTGTAAATAAGAATTTGTTCTTAACTGACTTGCCTAGTTAAATATATATATACTTTTTAAATAAATAAATACCAGAGGCTGGTGATTTTTTGTTTTGTTTAATGGAATGCTTGTATCCTTAGCCTGTTTGTCTGTGTTCATTCTTCATGTTATCACATTTAATGCTTTGACAAAACCTCTGTGTATCTGACCCAGTTTCTATCTGGGTGCTGTATCAGTTCATTCACCTCCACAGCTGTCCAAAAGAAAACACCAAAGTGACTGGACATAGTTTATTATGCACTGGGTGGTTCGAGCCCTGAATGCTCTAGTTAAATATACACTGGGTGGTTCGAGCTCTGAATGCTCTAGTTGAATATACACTGGGTGGTTTGAGCTCTGAATGCTCTAGTTGAATATACACTGGATGGTTCGAGCTCTGAATGCTCTAGTTGAATATACACTGGGTGGTTCGAGCTCTGAATGCTCTAGTTGAATATACACTGGGTAGTTCGAGCCCTGAATGCTCTAGTTGATTATACACTGGGTGGTTCGTGCCCTGAATGCTCTAGTTGATTATACACTGGGTGGTTCGAGCCCTGAATGCTCTAGTTGATTATACACTGGGTGGTTCGAGCTCTGAATGCTCTAGTTGATTATGCACTGGGTGGTTCGAGCTCTGAATGCTCTAGTTGATTATACACTGGGTGGTTCGAGTCCTGAATGCTCTAGTTGATTATACACTGGGTGGTTCGAACTCTGAATGCTCTAGTTAATTATGCACTGGGTGGTTAGAGCTCTGAATGCTCTAGTTGATTATACACTGGGTGGATCGAGCTCTGAATGCTCTAGTTGATTATACACTGGGTGGTTCGTGCCCTGAATGCTCTAGTTGATACACAGCAGATTGATACCTTACAAAAATAACCTTAATGAGGATAACTTATGTACAGAGAGGACTGAATTATTGACATGACGTTGTGTGAACACGACAGGGAACCTCTTGTCTGACGTTGTGTGAACACTACAGGGAACCTCTTGTCTGACGTTGTGTGAACACTACAGGGAACCACTAGTCTGACGTTGTGTGAACACTACAGGGAACTGCTTGTCTGACGTTGTGTGAACACTACAGGGAACCTCTTGTCTGACGTTGTGTGAACACTACAGGGAACCACTTGTCTGACGTTGTGTGAACACTACAGGGAACTGCTTGTCTGACGTTGTGTGAACACTACAGGGAACCACTAGTCTGACGTTGTGTGAACACTACAGGGAACCACTTGTCTGACGTTGTGTGAACACTACAGGGAACCACTTGTCTGACGTTGTGTGAACACTACAGGGAACCACTAGTCTGACGTTGTGTGAACACTACAGGGAACCACTTGTCTGACGTTGTGTGAACACTACAGGGAACCACTTGTCTGACGTTGTGTGAACACTACAGGGAACTGAAGTGAGATTAAGATCTCACCCGAAAGGGATTTGTAATAATCGAGTTAGACACACTTGGTCTCGTTGTGATAGCAGGTAGACTAGTGGTTAGAGCGTTGGGCCAGTAGCTGTAATATTGATTATTGCATTGTTTGGTTTAGAGCTTGCAAGAAAGACATTTCACTGTACTTGTGCACGTGACATTAAAAACTTTAAACGTATTTGCTCCAGGGTCCCTGTCAATAATGGCAGGGGTCAGGAGGAGTAGAATACGCAAAAAAAACACATTTCCATTTAACTCCACACACTGTACAGATTACACACTACAGGTTACACACTGTACAGGTTACACACTTGTATGTGTGTGAAACAGGACACCATATAACCTTATTTGACTTCTGGTTTGGCAAAATGCTCCGAGCAAGTGGCCTCGTTAGATCGCCCATCTGAATCATTGAAGCTGCAATGTTGTTCTTTCTACGATCTTCCATCTTGCCTTAAAGCTCGGACTGCATGAAAGGAGATTATAAGGATTGTGAGCGGTTAACTGGGATGAGTCGGGGGTCGTTTTAGGACGGTGGTTAGTTACGTAACTGGTGGGGGCCGTAATCTCACTTTAAAAAGGTATGCTCACTGAACATATATTTTGATGGCATGCTGGCCATTTCGAAAGCATCACCTTTCAGCTTCAGGTCTTCCCTTGCCCTCCTTCTGGTAAAACAGTAATTTAGGAGGCTCTCTGTGATGCATCTGCAGTGTCAACACACCTCTGGAGGGAGGTCAGATCGATTTGGTTGACCTCATTCTCCCTAATGGTTCATCAGGACACATCGATGAAGACTCCTTTCCACGCAACCTCCCCTTTCTCTCCATCCTCTCCATCCTCCCCTTCAAACCCCATGACACTCACTCGGCCAGCCACTCCTCCCTTACAGGAAATTCCTCACAGTAGCTGAGCAGAGCAAAAGCTGAAGTTGCCACGAATCTCTGCTCTGCTGTGGAAATGGATGAGCTTCTTTGTTGGCTCAGTAGTTTGGCCAAAATATAGACACTTGTTACTGCAGGGAAAGATGCCTCCTTTCAAAATAGTTGGGATCACTTCCTGTACACATTCTTAAAATGTTAGGAAAGAAAACAAACTAATACCATTTTTTTTTTTTCTCCAGTGAGTGTTTTTGGATAGGGTCACCAGATATGAATTCCTGTGTCATGTTTCCTCATAGTGGAAAAAAACAACAACTTAAAAGCATCATTACTAATATTGCTTAAACAGCCAGATAACAGTAGTGAATGGAAACGGTCAAATATAAACTTTATGGAGATGTGCTGTATGTATATTTAACAACCACAATAAACATCCCCAAAAAATATTTCCCCCTCCCCCCCCCCCCACAACCAATGACAACAACAAAAAAAACAACCTGTAATACAAACTTCTCTCTTGGTTTCATTTGTCAGCAACTGTAGAACAACACAACGAAAAAGCTGCACCATCACTTCTGCATTCATGCAAAGCATATGTGCAAAGTCTGTGTCCGAAAGGCACAGGGCCTGTCTTTGTAGTTGCAATTGTTTTTGCAAGCTCCTCAGAGGGAACTTGACTACCCTGGTAGTTCTTCCGAGAAGGTAAACCATGTGGCCCTGTGCCTCCATAGAACGCTGGGGGAATCCGGCAAAGAGGGCTTTGAAACCTGTGGGGGGAAACACCACCCTGTCCCTGTGAGCCATACACAAGACAGCCGTTGCACTTGTATGCTAATATCTATATATTTATGAATGTAAAGCGATTAAAGGAATCGGAAGAAAACAAAAAGCCAAGACAGAAGCTGAAATGAATTGCACCTCAGGACAGAGGTCAAGTTGGAGAAAATGCCCGTTTACAAAAATAAAATAAAAGTTTTTCCTGCGGTTGGTTCTCTCGCTCTTGGAAAAACGGTGGTCTTTAGTGGAAGGTGTTTGGGTTGGGTCGGATCATCATGGACACTTTCTTCAGGGAGTAAGCGCCCCCGCGGAACTCGGCCCAGTAGACGCCGTCCTGGTATCGGCTGCGGTAGTGCCCGCCCCGGTACCACACACCGTTCAGGTTGGAGTGGGCGCAGGCGTTATACCACCAGCCACCCTTCTGGTAATGGGCACAGTTACCTAAAAAAAAGAACGATGCAGCTGTAGTCAATGCAAAGTAGAGTCAAATGTATGTTTTTTTTAAAGTTAGTTTTAAAAAATCATTTTTACCAAACCCTTTTCCATTTCTTAAATAGTACAGTTGCTTTAAAGCGGAAACATACAGTATGTATACCTCATAACCATGCTTTCAAAAGACTACCTGTGATGCCCAAATTCACACAGCTCTGCCCAGGAGGTTGGATCAAAAACTGGTACAGTCTGTCCCACTGTGCAAACCCTCGGTTAATGCTCTTTGGCAAAGTCCCCCATAGGTGGTATTTTTTTAATATTCCTTGTTCCCCCTCATTCTCGGGCTCCGAGTTGTTTTGCAGCACTATAGCAACCTGGCCCCATATCCACAAAGCATTTGGAGAGTAAGAGGGCTGATCTAGGATCAGTCCATATAATCTTATTAGGATCTAGGATCAGTCCATATAATATTATTCATTATGATCTGGGATCAGTCCATATAATCTTATTCATTAGAAAAGAGGAAAAACTGATCCTAGATCAGCAGTCCTTCTCAGGGATTATTTTTGCTACTGTAATTCTTGGGCAGGCCGCATCCAAACAATGTTCTATATACATTTACGGGATTTAAAAAAAAACTTTCATTGTCAACTTAAACGACTAAAACCACATAAGAGAAAGGTAATAGACCTATATATCTATATATTTTTTGAAATTAATAATCTTGGAGAACTAAGAATCACCAAAGTAAAGCTAGACGGTTAGGGAGAATTTAGCAGTATAGAGTTTGTTATGTTAGAGCAAAAGAACGCAGCATTAGCCATGGCAAAATGTATAGAATTGCGGGAAATTAGCTTTAAAACCGCAATATTTTCTCTCAACCCCATGAGGACATTTTTAGAATTGCAGGGAATTGGCTTAAAAATGCAAAAATGGCCAAGATGGGGGGCCTAAAGTTTCCCAAAAAATTCAGCAGGGCTAACCGTGCCTCCTGCCACCCCCCCCTGACACACACCCTGCCACGCCACGCCGACCACCTTAAGCCCATTTTATTTTACAGAAGAAAGGCCTGCTACTCTGAGATGCTTTGTGAATACGTGGCCTGGTTTTTTGTTCATTGTTTTCTGCAGCAGTGCTAAGCAGGATCTCTGTGGCGAGACTCCAAACATGCAGTGGTCTAAGGGGTGTCGCAGCCGACCGTGACCAAGAGACCCATGAGGCGGCGCACAATTGGCCCAGCGTCGTCTGGGTTAGAGGAAGGTTTAGCCGACCGGGATGTCCTTGTCCTCCAGGCGTATGCACGCTGACACGCTCGCCAGCTGTACGGTATTTCCTCCTACACATTGGTGCGGCTGGCTTCCGGGTTAAGCGAGCTGTGTTGTCAAGAAGCAGTGCGGCTTGGTGGGGGCAGTGTTTCGGAGGACTCGTGGCTTTCAACCTTCGCCTCTCCCGAGTCTATACGGGAGCTGCAGCGATAGGACAAGACTTTAACTTCCAATTTGCTACCCAGAAATTGGGGGAGAATTTCAAAAGTTCAAAAGTCAATATAAAGAAGACACGAAAACTGTCTTCAGCTCTCTGTTCTTGCTTACAGGAGACTCTTTAAGGAGAAAACACATCCTGAATAAGACCCGTTCCTACATGTAGACTGTTTGCAAATTACTCTTTTCAGAGGTCCTAACGCTACCGGTGTGTCCGTGCCTTAAGACCGGCATAACCTGTCAACGACCTCTTTTCGTGTCTACTTGTGCTGAAATGCACTTAAAATAAGCAAGGAAAACGAGAGCGCTATTAATGCCGGAAGACTTCTGAAAGACACTGAGAAATGAACAGGGATATTGGGCGGACTTCTGAAAGACACTGAGAAATGAACAGTGATATTGGGTGGACTTGTGAAGAACAGAGATTAACAGTGATTTTGGATTCGACCACGAATGAGAAGACGAAAGTGTCTGAGCTGACTAAGTATGACACACAGCCATGCTGTTGGTTATTGTGTATCCATGAATCACTGTCTGGTAGACTATTTCTCTGAGTAATAGCAGCCATCACCAAAGGGTGTAATTCCTTTCTCACCTGTATACACGTCGTGGTCCCTGTCCAGCGTGGTGAACTGCTTGCCGTTGTGCCATGTGAGGGAGTCCCCGGCGTTGCCATGGTAGCGACCCACTCTTAGTTTGTAGAAGTCTGCCTCTGCCTCAATACGGAAGCTGGCGTATTCGGCAAAGGTCTTGCGACCGGACCAGTCCTCCAGCATCACCAGAAGCTTGTAGTTGCCCTGGTTGGTCAGCCAGTAGATGTTTTCAAGACCCAGCCAGTATTCACTGTCAATGTTACCAAACCCTTGCTGTGAGAGGGGAGAAGCAGGAGGGAGGGAGGGATGAGGGGGGGAATATGTTTCAATGCTGCAGATAAGTCTAAATGCTACGTTCAAAGGCATTGACATTCACTATGCCAATGTCCACCCTCCAAAAAACACACACAATGTAGTCTGCACTTGTACATCTCCCAGTCACCGTTTGTCAAAGATGGCAGAAGGGACTAAAGCATTGTGTGTGACACTGGTATAATGTCAGAGAAAGAGTGGTGGCATAATAGCAGGATGTGTTTAAGACGTCCTCTCCCCTAAAGTCTCTGTGCGTCTGGAACTGTGGCTCCCATTTTAAACCACACATGGATTAAATCAGGAGGGGGAGCACATTACCCTGCCAACTATGAGCCTGTCATTTGTGACAGGCTCATAGTTGCCACAAGTGAAGAGTGGGTGGTGGGGGGCTTGAAAATGTCTTGTGTTCTTGGACTCAACTTTAAAGGGGAGGTAGGATTTATCCAAATAGGCCAGTCCGACCTCTGTGCTGCAGAATGTGAATCTCTAGCCGCTAAACGTTTGGCTCTGTGCTCTTAAGATGAGGACATTCTGGTTCAGACCCGTGGCAAATGGAGGAAACTATACTTAATGGATAATCGGACCTTAGGTCATTGAATTGGCTGTACAAAACTTCCCATCGAAACGTCATTTTTAATATCGTATCGTGATATCTTGTGTGGACTGTTTGACAAGCTTTGTTCTGTCGACTGGTCAAATAATTGAGAAACTCAACCAATGACATTTTGGAACTTTCAGAACACAGTCAAATGGAAATGTTGGAACTGAGAAGATATACTGACTCACTTTATTCAATGATTCAAGTGTGACCCCCTCAAAGAGTCAATCTCCCGGAATTCTGCTCAGTCTTTGATCACATGATCGTCTTGGCCTTGGTTTGGTTCTGTTGCTCATGTCCAGTGAAGCTGTTTCTCTTCAATGTGCTTTTCATTTGGCCATGCAAGAGGAGGAGTGTGTGTGGACCAATCAAACGCTGGACTCAAATGACCTTTTGCTGTTTATTATATAAAATCAGTAACAATGAAGAGCAGTGAAGTACTAGCCTATAGTATGATGGAGCAACCTGGCTGATACTAGCCTATAGTATGATGGAGCTACCTGGCTGATACTAGCCTATATGATGGAGCTACCTGGCTGATACTAGCCTATAGTATGATGGAGCTACCTGGCTGATACTAGCCTATAGTATGATGGAGCTACCTGGCTGATACTAGCCTATATGATGGAGCTACCTGGCTGATACTAGCCTATAGTATGATGGAGCTACCTGGCTGATACTAGCCTATAGTATGATGGAGCTACCTGGCTGATACTAGCCTATAGTATGATGGAGCTACCTGGCTGATACTAGCCTATAGTATGATGGAGCTACCTGGCTGATACTAGCCTATATGATGGAGCTACCTGGCTGATACTATCCAATAGTATGATGGAGCTACCTGGCTGATACCTGGCTGATACTAGCTGATACTATAGTATGATGGAGCTATAGTATGATGGAGCTACCTGGCTGATACTAGCCTATAGTATGATGGGGCTACCTGGCTGATACTTGCCTATAGTATGATGGATGGAGCTACCTGGCTGATACTAGCCTATAGTATGATGGAGCTACCTGGCTGATACTAGCCTATACCTGATGGATGGAGCTACCTGGCTGATACTAGCCTATATATGATGGGGCTACCTGGCTGATACTAGCCTATATGATGGAGCTACCTGGCTGATACTAGCCTATAGTATGATGGAGCTACCTGGCTGATACTAGCCTATAGTATGATGGAGGAGCTACCTGGCTGATACCTAGATGGAGCCTGGCTGATACTAGTATGATGGAGCTACCTGGCTGATACTAGCCTATAGTATGATGGAGCTACCTGGCTGATACTAGCCTATAGTATGATGGAGCTACCTGGCTGATACTAGCCTATATGATGGAGCTACCTGGCTGATACTAGCCTATAGTGATGGAGCTACCTGGCTGATACTAGGATGCTACCTGGCCTGATGGACTGGCTGAGCCTATAGTATGATGGAGCTACCTGGCTGATACTAGCCTATAGTATGATGGAGCTACCTGGCTGATACTAGCCTATATGATACTAGCCTATATGATGGAGCTACCTGGCTGATACTAGCCTATAGTATGATGGAGCTACCTGGCTGATACTAGCCTATAGTATGATGGAGCTACCTGGCTGATACTAGCCTATATGATGGAGCCTGGCTGATACTAGCCTATATGATGGAGCTACCTGGCTGATACTAGCCTATAGTATGATGGAGCTACCTGGCTGATACTAGCCTATAGTATGATGGAGCTACCTGGCTGATACTAGCCTATAGTATGTGGATACCTGGCTGATACTAGCCTATAGTATGATGGAGCTACCTGGCTGATACTAGCCTATAGTATGATGGACCTGGCTGATACTAGCCTATAGTATGATGGAGCTGGCTGATACTAGCCTATAGTATGATGGAGCTACCTGGCTGATACTAGCCTATAGTATGATGGGGCTACCTGGCTGATACTAGCCTATATATGATGGAGCTACCTGGCTGATACTAGCCTATAGTATGATGGAGCTACCTGGCTGATACTAGCCTATAGTATGATGGAGCTACCTGGCTGATACTAGCCTATATGATGGAGCTACCTGGCTGATACTAGCCTATAGTATGATGGAGCTACCTGGCTGATACTAGCCTATAGTATGATGGAGCTACCTGGCTGATACTAGCCTATATGATGGAGCTACCTGGCTGATACTAGCCTATAGTATGATGGAGCTACCTGGCTGATACTAGCCTATAGTATGATGGAGCTACCTGGCTGATACTAGCCTATATGATGGAGCTACCTGGCTGATACTAGCCTATAGTATGATGGAGCTACCTGGCTGATACTAGCCTATAGTATGATGGAGCTACCTGGCTGATACTAGCCTATAGTATGATGGAGCTACCTGGCTGATACTAGCCTATATGATGGAGCTACCTGGCTGATACTAGCCTATATGATGGAGCTACCTGGCTGATACTATAGTATGATGGAGCTACCTGGCTGATACTAGCCTATAGTATGATGGAGCTACCTGGCTGATACTAGCCTATATGGCTACCTGGCTGATACTAGCCTATAGTATGATGGAGCTACCTGGCTGATACTAGCCTATAGTGATGGACCTGGCTGATACTAGCCTGATGGACTACCTAGCCTATATGATGGAGCTACCTGGCTGATACTAGCCTATAGATACCTATGATGGAGCTACCTGGCTGATACTAGCCTATAGTATGATGGAGCTACCTGGCTGATACTAGCCTATAGTATGATGGAGCTACCTGGCTGATACTAGCCTATAGTATGATGGAGCTACCTGGCTGATACTAGCCTATAGTATGATGGAGCTACCTGGCTGATACTAGCCTATAGTATGATGGAGCTACCTGGCTGATACTAGCCTATAGTATGATGGAGCTACCTGGCTGATACTAGCCTATAGTATGATGGAGCTACCTGGCTGATACTAGCCTATAGTATGATGGAGCTACCTGGCTGATACTAGCCTATAGTATGATGGAGCTACCTGGCTGATACTAGCCTATAGTATGATGGAGCTACCTGGCTGATACTAGCCTATAGTATGATGGAGCTACCTGGCTGATACTAGCCTATGATGGAGATGGAGCTACCTGGCTGATACTAGCCTATAGTATGATGGAGCTACCTGATACTAGCCTATAGTATGATGGAGCTACCTGGCTGATACTAGCCTATAGTATGATGGAGCTACCTGGCTGATACTAGCCTATAGTATGATGGAGCTACCTGGCTGATACTAGCCTATAGTATGATGGAGCTACCTGGCTGATACTAGCCTATAGTATGATGGAGCTACCTGGCTGATACTAGCCTATAGTATGATGGAGCTACCTGGCTGATACTAGCCTATAGTATGATGGAGCTACCTGGCTGATACTGGCTGATACTAGCCTATAGTATGATGGAGCTACCTGGCTGATACTAGCCTATAGATGGATGATACTAGCCTATATGAGCTACCTGGCTGATACTAGCCTATAGTATGATGGAGCTACCTGGCTGATACTAGCCTATAGTATGATGGAGCTACCTGGCTGATACTAGCCTATAGTATGATGGAGCTACCTGGCTGATACTAGCCTATAGTATGATGGAGCTACCTGGCTGATACTAGCCTATATATGATGGAGCTACCTGGCTGATACTAGCCTATAGTATGATGGAGCTACCTGGCTGATACTAGCTGATGATGGAGCTAGCCTGATACTAGCCTATAGTATGATGGAGCTACCTGGCTGATACTAGCCTATAGTATGATGGAGCTACCTGGCTGATACTAGCCTATAGTATGATGGAGCTACCTGGCTGATACTAGCCTATATGATGGATGATGGAGCTACCTGGCTGATACTAGCCTATAGTATGATGGAGCTGATACTAGCCTATAGTATGATGGAGCTACCTGGCTGATACTAGCCTATATGATGGAGCTACCTGGCTGATACTAGCCTATAGTATGATGGAGCTACCTGGCTGATACTAGCCTATAGTATGATGGAGCTACCTGGCTGATACTAGCCTATAGTATGATGGAGCTACCTGGCTGATACTAGCCTATAGTATGATGGAGCTACCTGGCTGATACTAGCCTATAGTATGATGGAGCTACCTGGCTGATACTAGCCTATATGATGGAGCTACCTGGCTGATACTAGCCTATAGTATGATGGAGCTACCTGGCTGATACTAGCCTATATGATGGAGCTACCTGGCTGATACTAGCCTATAGTATGATGGAGCTACCTGGCTGATACTAGCCTATATGATGGAGCTACCTGGCTGATACTAGCCTATAGTATGATGGAGCTACCTGGCTGATACTAGCCTATATGATGGAGCTACCTGGCTGATACTAGCCTATATGATGGAGCTACCTGGCTGATACTAGCCTATATGATGGAGCTACCTGGCTGATACTAGCCTATATGATGGAGCTACCTGGCTGATACTAGCCTATATGATGGAGCTACCTGGCTGATACTAGCCTATATGATGGAGCTACCTGGCTGATACTAGCCTATAGTATGATGGAGCTACCTGGCTGATACTAGCCTATAGTATGATGGAGCTACCTGGCTGATACTAGCCTATAGTATGATGGAGCTACCTGGCTGATACTAGCCTATAGTATGATGGAGCTACCTGGCTGATACTAGCCTATATGATGGAGCTACCTGGCTGATACTAGCCTATAGTATGATGGAGCTACCTGGCTGATACTAGCCTATAGTATGATGGGGCTACCTGGCTGATACTAGCCTATATGATGGAGCTACCTGGCTGATACTAGCCTATATGATGGAGCGACCTGGCTGATACTAGCCTATAGTATTATGGAGCTACCTGGCTGATACTAGCCTATAGTATGATGGGGCTACCTGGCTGATACTAGCCTATATGATGGAGCTACCTGGCTGATACTAGCCTATAGTATGATGGAGCTACCTGGCTGATACTTGCCTTTATGATGGAGCTACCTGGCTGATATTCATTACAACCTCAATATCAAAGATAGGTCTGTGTTAACAGCCGTGGGCACAGCGCAGTGAATGTATTGCTTACTTCCTGTCCTCTCTAAAGGGAAGCGACTCCCCTTGTTGACGTCTCCTAGTGGAGCTGTGTTGTTCTCTTTTAGTTTATCTTGATTCAATCCCTCAGAAAGGAAAAGCTGTTTTCACTGCCTGTTCTATCTGGGCATCAAACAGTGAATCTACTGTTCTACCCAAGACGGCCACCTTTTACCTTGTAGGTGTCCCAGTTCCTGAAGAAGTTGACGGAGCCGTCCTGGCGTCTCTGAATGACTGTCCAGCCGCCGGGGTCGTGCCTCTGGTCACACCACACCTGCATCAACCGGTTGGCGTTCTCAGGCTTGACCAGGTACATGCCACTGGTGGCGTGACCCTCCTCGAGAGCAGCAAGGCAGTCCTTGAAAGGCCCTGCGAAAAGAGGTCATGATGTAAGTAATAGTCATGCGAACAAAAGGTTCAAGGGTTGAAAGCTTGTGATTAAACACAGCTGGGGAAAGGTTTTCCATGGGATGATGTGGTCAAGCATGGTCCAGGGAGCTATTGTGCTCCCTCCTGGGTTTCCTCCTTTTAGTTTATCAGAACCCTGATTTGAAAGAATGCTGGGAAAAGTTGCCTATCTTACTCCACTCTCTCAACCCTCCAGCTGAGCTCAATCTCTTCTTAATAACCCTGGAAACCGGTTCCCATTTGCTCATCCACTAAGCTGATTATCTCCATGGTATAGCTTCTTATTCTGTGGTTACACAGTTCTTTTAGAAATCCTGGGGCTCCCAAGTTTTTTTCTTTCTTGCTGGTAAAAACTCTGTTTTAGGGCCTAGAATTGACTTTGGCTGCAGTAAGGGATGGGGGGGGGGGGCATAGCTGCCAGGAGGCTGACGCAGGCCAAGAACAACACTGGCATGAGGGTTGCGGAGAGAGGTAAGCGCTTTACTGGCATACAGTAGCCTGTAGATTATCAGGTACCCTAAAGTTTCTCTTGGAAATAGCACAGCTGTTAATATCATTTTATTGGGCATATGTTCCTTTATCCTGGTGACGCCGATTTACTTTGCCAGAGTGCTGACTAACGAGGAAACCCTCTAATGTTGAGGTGCACTGGAAACGTCTATGATAAACCCTCGTCTCGTCATTTCAGGAAGAAATATTTGACCAAACCTGGTAAATATTTGTCTCCACATGAGGTAAATGTATTTTACATGAGACATGTCCAAAATGGCACTGTAGACCACTGCAGTAATTGACATGACCTTGTATTTAAATATTCAGCTTGTTTTTTTTTTTGGAGGTGTCAGACTGTCCCTTCCCACCCGTCTACTAGTTAGCAGTGTTTATGCAAACATTGCTATCCTACGACATCATTTCCTGCTGGCTCTCAGTGACCGTTTAGGATTTTTTTTCCCGGTTCAACCTGAGTGACAATTGCTGTTTTTATGATGACTCCATGTCTAGCAGGATAGCGTGTGTTCAACAACTTTAAGTGTTCAATTCATATTGGACAGGAGTGCTGGGAACCACACATAATGGTGTAAGGTCTGTAATAAAAATCAAATGGATCAGAGAGGAGCATTGTCCCCAGCCAAGCTGAGACTTTCTTGGAACTATAAATCGTAATCTGGGCATAGTCAAATAGCTGTGAATTTTCTATCACAACTCTAATTGTGTGTCGTCGTTGTCGTCGTCGTCGTCGTCGTCCCCCCCTCCACCCCCTCATCTAGGAGCACGGAGAGAACTCCTGTGAGTGTTGTCGCAAGGCAGTTATTTCTAATGATGCCCACACACAACGTGTGGCATGGTGGCAGTGAGCTAAATCACCGTAACCCACACACTCCGTCCCCTTAACACTAGAACCGCCATAGGCCAACTGCCACTGATGTTTAATCTTGTAAATCATTTTTAAAAATGCCCCTTTTGAAAAAAGCGAAGTCCTGCTCCTTCCCTGACTTTAACTAAATGTTTGTATTTTACGTTGCTCATTTGTCAGCTTTAAAAAAAAAATCACAAACAGAAAATAATTTGGTGCCTTTTTAGCTGGGTTTTTTTTCACATTTTCCCCTACCTTAATCTGTTAAGACAATGTGCTCTAGAATGTTGGTATCCAGCCAGGCTCCAAGACAATGTGCTCTAGAATGTTGGTACCCAGCCAGGCTCCAAGACAATGTGCTCTAGAATGTTGGTACCCAGCCAGGCTCCAAGACAATGTGCTCTAGAATGTTGGTACCCAGCCAGGCTCCAAGACAATGTGCTCTAGAATGTTGGTACCCAGCCAGGCTCCAAGACAATGTGCTCTAGAATGTTGGTACCCAGCCAGGCTCCAAGACAATGTGCTCTAGAATGTTGGTACCCAGCCAGGCTCCAAGACAATGTGCTCTAGAATGTTGGTACCCAGCCAGGCGCTAAGACAATGTGCTGTAGGACATTGATACCCAGCCAGGCGCTAAGACAATGTGCTCTAAAATGTTGGTACCCAGCCAGGCGCTAAGACAATGTGCTCTAGAACGTTGGTACCCAGCCAGGCGCTAAGACAATGTGCTCTAGAACGTTGGTACCCAGCCAGGCGCTAAGACAATGTGCTGTAGGACATTGATACCCAGCCAGGCGCTAAGACAATGTGCTCTAAAATGTTGGTACCCAGCCAGGCGCTAAGACAATGTGCTCTAGAACGTTGGTACCCAGCCAGGCGCTAAGACAATGTGCTCTAGAACGTTGGTACCCAGCCAGGCGCTAAGACAATGTGCTGTAGGACATTGATACCCAGCCAGGCGCTAAGACAATGTGCTCTAGAACGTTGGTACCCAGCCAAGTGCTAATGAGTCTCTCTCTCTCTCCTCACTGAATGGGTGATAATTGCGCATGTTACTTCACAATTTAGTTTAAATTAGGCCCAACTGAATGATATGGAGGGTGAAAAGGTTGATTTAATTTAGAAAAACAATAGTCTGAGTTTGGTATCCTTATTTATCAGCGTTGGCGCTCATGTTTATAAATAATTTGACCACACTCCTTGTGGGTTGATACCATTCTCTTTTACGTTATACTGTTTTATTTACTATGACTCTATTAATAATCACATTTATTCTAAAGGGAAACAAAAACATACATGTTACAGTAGGCCTTTAGAATAATGCGAAACATATCCTTGACTCTATCCAAGTTGATGAGCATTGGGAAGCAAACGATTCCAGTCGGCCTGTGAAGCCGACCTATTGAAGCTACTGCTAAGCTACACCTACATTTATTTCACACATAATAAGACAAGATTACATTGATAATAGTCTGAATTACAATATTATCAGTGGTACCATTTTGTGCATCTTGTAGACAGATGCAGAGAAAGGAGCATCACTTTATCAAATCCTCCTTCAGCCTGCCATGCAAGTAAAATATCTCGATTTCTTTATAGTATCAGAAAGAGCGTATTCTGCAGGTTCTATGACACGTTGTCCGAACATTCAAGAGGTGCAGCTCTATTTCCAAATGTAACTTTTTACAAGAATATCTGCGCTGTTCATGGGTTCAGCACATGGCCACTGGTTCATTGGTTCAGCACATGGCCACTGGTTCATTGGTTCAGTGCATGGCCACTCATGCGGCAGCATTGCTCTGGATGCTAAGAAAATACTATATATTTGTATTTATTATTAAAAAATGTTTTTACTTTTACCCCTAATTTCGTTATTAATTATCCAATGGGTAGGTAGTATTGTCTCGTCGCTGCAACTTCCGTACGGACTCTTTAGAGGCGAAGGTCGAGAGCCATGCGTCCTCTGAAACATGACCCAACCAAGCCGCACTGCTTCTTGACACAATGCCCACTTAACCCGGAAGCCAGCCACACCAATGTGTCGGAGGAAACACTCTTCACCTGGCGACTGTGTCAGCGTGCATTGCGCCCGGCCCGCCACAGGAGTCGCTAGAGCACGATGGGAGAAGAACATCCTTGCGGTCAATCCCTCCCCTAACCCGGACGACGCTGGGACAATTGTGCACTGCCCCATGGGTCTCCCGGGTTGCGGCCGGCTGCGACAGAGCCTGTCATCGAACCAGGATCTCTCGTGGCATAGCTAGCAACTGCGAATGTAGTGCCTTAGACCACTGCGCCACTTGGGAGGCCCAAGCAAAGACTAGTTAAATAATAAACGTCAAATATGCTATTCTGTTTTATTTTAAATACATTGTGATGGACTTGGAACTAGTGGGTTTAAACATATATATATATTTTTTTAGGTACAGCCTAGAGTAACATAAACTAATGAACATGCTATTATGTACTTTTTAAAAATTATTATAATGTTACCTACGACCTTTATAAACACAACCAACTGATTATTCTTTTATTAGACTGTTAGAATGTTGATGTGGCGTCATTGGCTGGAATTATCTTTTTTTATTTTTTATTATACAAAACATACCCATGACTCTATCTAAACAAATAACTATTGTTCTATTTTTCCATGGATATATATTTCGACATGCAATTCATGCTTTACAATTGTTTATGCACTATTTATCAGGCCTTGGTGTGCTTATGCTTGTGGACCTTGTGGATTGATGTGCATCTGATGCTTAGTCTGATGGGGACGCCCGGCAACGTTCTCTACGTTCTCAACGTTCTCTAGCAGGTACTGATAGGCTGAAAGGCCAGGTGCTGCTACTGTTAAAGGGCGTGGTTTATTTCACACTTTTGACCAATCAGTGTAAATCACGATGGAGCCACTCTTAGAGTGGTCTCTCCACTGTTTAGGAGAACACGGGGAACATTTTTAAAAAAGGGCCTGAGGTAATTCAAGCTGTAGTCGAGCTCTGCGGGAAGCTCACTGTCACCTACTGCCAATGAAAATGGGCCAGACAAATCTAATTTGTCTTCTCTTTCGCTTTCCCCCAAGGCCCTTGCGGATACACTCTGGTTCCGAGCTGATCTGCTCCTGTATTTATGAGCTGAAGCTTCCACTTTACTTTCTTCTCCTCTCTCTACTGATTTAATGCCCACTGTGGAGAACTCCTGGTCGGACAGAAACTGAAGGCTGTAAGGACTACTGTGTGTGTGTGGAGGGGGGGACCCTAAATGCAGGCATATGTCTGCATTTGATATCCCCTCAGCAGTCTCTCGCTCCCAGCTTGTTGTCGATCAACTCCAGGAGGCTCATGTAACTGCAGTTACTTCACCTTTTTTTTCAGTGGCGTACCACAGTTTTGCAAGGCCCCCCTTTTTAGGGGAAAAACCACTAACTTCCTGCAATTACCCCCAAAATTCCCATAAGGCAAATTTTTTTTTCAGTTTTATAGCTAATCTCATGCTATACTACAAATGTTACCACGAGGTTGAGAGAAAATGTTCAATTTTTTAAGAATTTACTGTAATCCTAAATGGTTTTGTCCTGCTTAATAATGTGTTCATATGCTATCTGGAGAGGGGGGTCTGCGGGCAGGGAGTGGTACACCAGGGTCTCTTTTCCTATATTAAAACCAGCCCCTATCTAATACTGGTCTGGCTCCTATGAAAACCAGCCCCTATCTAATACTGGTCTGGCTCCTATGAAAACCAGCCACTATCTAATACTGGTCTGGCTTCTATGAAAACCAGCCACTATCTAATACTGGTCTGGCTTCTATGAAAACCAGCCACTATCTAATACTGGTCTGGCTTCTATGAAAACCAACCACTATCTAATACTGGTCTGGCTTCTATGAAAACCAGCCCCTATCTAATACTGGTCTGGCTTCTATGAAAACCAGCCCCTATCTAATACTGGTCTGGCTTCTATGAAAACCAGCCACTATCTAATACTGGTCTGGCTTCTATGAAAACCAGCCACTATCTAATACTGGTCTGGCTTCTATGAAAACCAACCACTATCTAATACTGGTCTGGCTTCTATGAAAACCAGCCCCTATCGAATACTGGTCTGGCTTCTATGAAAACCAGCCCCTATCTAATACTGGTCTGGCTTCTATGAAAACCAGCCCCTATCTAATACTGGTCTGGCTTCTATGAAAACCAGCCCCTATCTAATACTGGTCTGGCTTCTATTAATGGCTTCTATCATATATGATTAATAGCCGTTCTGTGTTTGCTGTATCTCTCTCTTCTCCTTCTCTCTCCCTGCTTCGATCCTCGCTTTAATTTCCTTGGTTGGAAAGGTGTCATTGTCATAGACCCGAGGGGCTCAAATCCTCCTCACACCTTGTGAATCAGTGGGTTGCTAGATTCTTTCCACTGTGTCTGCCAGCTCGCTCCTGAGAAGCTCTCCACTGCCAGACTGCCAATGCAATTGAAATGATAAGCTTTTGTTAAACCCCCCTCCTCCTGCAGGAATTAATCTATCATTGTGCAAGCGGGGCATCGACATGTCTCTTCAAGAACAAGGGATTCGTTATTAAGATTGACTAATCCAGTCTGTTGACAAATTGTTTCCAATTGTCATTAATTCCCTCCACCTGAATATATAATCCTTACTTACTGGGAAACATGTATTTTCACACCCTACTGTTCAGTTATTTTCTTGTGGATTTTAAAGATGCTCTAAAGTCGTAGAAAACAAATGGTGAGCAGTTGTGCAACATCATTAGCATTTGTAAAGGCACACCAATAGTAGTAATATAATTAATTTTGCTATGGATTAAGCAGAGACTGCAAAAACCCACAAACATCTTTAAAATCTCGACAGGGATGACTATGATCCCCAGGGCCCTACTTTCCACAGAGGTTAAGATATCTCAGAGCCTGACAAATTATACTTTCCACAGAGGTTCCAGAGCAGAGGTTAAGATATCCCATCCCATGACAAATTATACTTTCCACAGAGGTTAAGATGACAAATTATACCCACAGAGAGCCTGACAAATTATACTTTCCACAGAGGTTAAGATATCCCAGAGCCTGACAAATTATACTTTCCACAGAGGTGTAAAATATCCCAGAGCCTGACAAATGATACACCACAGAGGTTAAGATATCCCAGAGCCTGACAAATTATACTTTCCACAGAGGTTAAGATATCCCAGAGCCTGACAAATTATACTTTCCACAGAGGTTAAGATATCCCAGAGCCTGACAAATTATACTTTCCACAGAGGTGTAAAATATCCCAGAGCCTGACAAATGATACACCACAGAGGTGTGGATGTATGTAATTTACTGTTTTGCATGGACAGTACTGAGAGGGTGTTTTAAGTTGTGTTAGCAGATTCTGTTGAGTGAAGGGTGTTGCTGGAATATGAAGGTGCATTTTAAAAAATAATAATAATCATTTTGCTGCCCCAAAACGATCATTTTCTCTATCAAACATTTTCTTTTCCTCTCTAAGTATTAGTTCTGACCTTGCGGCAGACTTACTCACCTGTTGCATACTACCAATCGAACACTCAACATACTCTTGAATGCCCCACGGCTTCTACGTAGTGATGAAAAGCACCATCCCAACACATTTCATTCCTAAGTGGATGCTGAAAGGTATGTGTTTGTGTGCTCAAATTTGTTTGCAAGTTGTTTAAAAATTATAATTTTTTAAAATGGTGTTAAGCCAATTTGTCCCATTTTCAGGCGTTGGAGACACTCCGCCAGTACCTGTCAAACAGAAGCTGCCGAGATTATCTGAAAGCCATGTGGGAAAGCTGCCACCATTTTGAATTCAATCATCTGTACAGTGTCTCCTGGTTGTCAAAAAAACAACTCATGGTTGATTTGAGGCCTTTTTTTGCACTGAGACAATGCTCTGCATGCTCCTAACCCTCAGCAGTCAGCGATTTGTGTGTGTGGTTCTGCTCTCTGCATCACCACCATGGGATCCTTCTGTTCACTTTCAAAATATGGTTATCCAACCCTAAGAAATCATGGTTCAGACGCCGCGATCTTCAGATCCTGGATTGAGATGAGTAGTCACAAGGAAGAGTTTGTTTCCCGGGTTAGGGTCAACTTTGCATATTTTTTTTTCTTTTTTTTTTGCCTGTTAATTTATGCCTGTATTCTTTTCCGATGAAATGTCAGACTCATTACTCTTCTCAGCCTAATCCCATTTTTAAGTCTGCAGTGTATTGAGACATACGGGCTGCTTCGGGACAATGCACGGCTCAAGTAAATATTGTTGAGGTGTGTTTAGATGG
Source organism: Oncorhynchus keta (assembly GCF_023373465.1). Lineage (NCBI taxonomy): Eukaryota > Metazoa > Chordata > Actinopteri > Salmoniformes > Salmonidae > Oncorhynchus > Oncorhynchus keta. The sequence goes on along the minus strand of NC_068429.1, from coordinate 7,637,995 downwards.
GCTGCTAGCCAAAGACCCTTTCCAGAGTCTCGCTGCGTATGCCTGTCAGCCTTTTTCCCCTGTCTCGAGGATTTGTGAGGAGTGAAAGTGATTTGTTCTGTGTCACAGCAGGATGGATAAATGTACCTCTCTTATGCTTCTGTGACTGAGCAAAGTGTATATTCTCTGGAATGTAGAGGAACTCTTTAGTTGGAGGCAGACACTTAAGAAAAGCTTAATGAAACTATTATTTCCATAAATCTGCTGTGAAACCTCATCGAGAGGAGAAGTTTTTTACCTTGGAGTGTGCTGTTCATACAGTCTCCCTTTCGGATTGACACATCGCTATGGTCACATGGACATGGTGTACAGGCCTTTCCCTTTTGAAGATTATAATTGAATAAACTTTTCTTGAGTTTACTGACTTCTCGGACAAGTTGAGTTACTGCTACTGTTTAACCTCATTAATAACACCGTAGAGGGAGAGAAGGGGGGGGGGGGTCAGAAGGGGAAGGTACGCAACTGAGGGCTTGTTTGTGGTGGATGGCTGGTGAGTACCGGGGAAGGTACTCACCTGAGGGCTTGTTTGTGGTGGATGGCTGGTGAGTACCGGGGAAGGTACTCACTTGAGGGCTTGTTTGTGGTGGATGGCTGGTGAGTACCGGGGAAGGTACTCACTTGAGGGCTTGTTTGTGGTGGATGGCTGGTTAGTGCTGGGGAAGGTACTCACCTGAGGGCTTGTTTGTGGTGGATGGCTGGTGAGTACCGGGGAAGGTACTCACTTGAGGGCTTGTTTGTGGTGGATGGCTGGTGAGTACCGGGGAAGGTACTCACCTGAGGGCTCCTTTGTGGTGGATGGCTGGTGAGTGCCGGGGAAGATACTCACCTGAGGGCTCCTTTGTGGTGGATGGCTGGTGAGTGCCGGGGAAGATACTCACCTGAGGGCTTGTTTGTTGTGGATGGCTGGTGAGTGCCACTGGGCATGGTGGGCAGCGGAGGTGGCAACGCTTTGGAGTTCTGGTCGCTCTGGATTTCATTGGTGATCTGGTTGCTGCGGGTGTATGTGGGTGGATGGTAGGGTTTACTAGCCACTGGTGACGCTACCGGCCTCTGCTGCGTAGGTTGCTGTGGCACCACGGGGGGCTGAGGGCGAACAGGACGAGACCTTTCTCTCTCTCCCCCATACGAGTGGCCCCCTCGGCGGCAATGCTGCTCCAACTGCACGATGATGGCGCTCTGGTTGCCGGCGAGGGCGGATAAGTGCTGGTACTTGTGCTCCAGGTCACGGTAGCGCGAAGCCAGCCGACCCATCTCAGAGGTGTGGTTGAGCACACGATTCTCCAGCTGAGACACCTCCAGGGCGTTGTCCCGCTTGCGGATGATCTCGTGTAGCAGCTGCATGTAGAGTTGCGTGACGCGAGCGTTCATGTTGCGGCTCTCCTTGCGCAGGAGCTTGACCTCGTTGACGATGCCGCCGTCCACCTCCACCAGCTGCTGCAGCGACTCCATCTGTCGCCGCTGCTTCTGAAGCTCGCCGTTCAGTAGCTCCAGCTCCTGTTTGTTGACCCGGTTCTCTAGGAGGCTGTCGGGCTCCTTGGAGTTAACGCAGATGGCGCCGGTTTGCTTCTGCTGGGGGACGATAAAAGTGTAGGAGCACTTGTCTACTTGCGAGGAGGCGTCAGCGGACGCAGCACGCTTGGTGCGTCCGGCGAAGAGGAACTCCCGCTCCAGAACCTCATCTATGCTCTCCAACTCCTCGGCCTCCGCCTGCAGTGTGGAGCCCGGCCCGCAGACCAGCAGCAGCACCAGAGGAAAAACCACAGGGAGAATCATACTGCAGACCGTAGCACCCTTACAAGAACGGTCTCTGTTTTTTGAAAAATAAGAGAGAAGAGGAGAAAAATAATCAAGTCTGTTCCTCTCCCAACAACATTCATTGACAACAGACATTCAGTGTAGAAATGTATATTGAAGTAAAAGACAGTCGCTCTGTATTGTCCCAGTAAGTACACAGTCAGTTTTGAGAAGTTTTAGTGAAAGCACTCCACTAAAGCCATGCCCTGCTCGTAAAATACTGTTGTCTAATTTTCATTGGCACCCTCTGCATAGAAACAGTAACCAACACAAGGAGGTTTACGTTCCATCACTATTGCACATTCCCGGTCAGCTATCTCAGGTGTTCTACCCGGCCTGATGAACCCCATTTTGAACTGAGAAATCTAAACCAGTGGGTTTATTGGAAGGCGTTTTGCTTCATCTGAATAGAGAACCTGTCAAACTACGACAGGTTTAGACGACATTATTCACCACAGACGGATGAGGATGCACTAATGGAAGGTGAGGATTGTGTTCTACCACCTCAAGGTCTGCTTCGCATCAGAGTATAAACACTCGCATGCATTGAAATCCCATGTCTCCTGGAGCCTCTTATCTACCTCTGGCATCAAAATATCCATTATCACTTGGAGTAATTATCCAAATAGCTCGATATGTCCTGCAAAGGGTGTTTAGAAGGAATGCCTCTGTGTTAAGATCAACTACTGGTTGGCATGGAGCCTAGCTACATTCTGTTAGTGTTGGACTAGTAACCCGAAAGGTTGCTGGATCGAATCCCCGAGCTGACATGGTAAAAATCTGTCGTTCTGACCCTGAACAAGGCAGTTAACCCACTGTTCCCCGGGCCCCGAATACATGGATGTCGATTAAGGCAGCTCCCTGCACCTCTCTGATTCAGAGGGTTAAATGCAGGAGACACATTTCAGTTGAAGGCATTCAGTTGTACAGCTGACCTTTCCCCATTTTCTTTTTATATATACAGAAGTATGCGATCACTTTTGGGATGAATTGGAACGCCATTAAGCTAACACGCCTAATTGCCCAACATCAGTGCCCGACCTCACTAACGCTCTTGTCGCTGAATGGAAACAAGTCCCTGCAGCAAAGGGGGGACCCGACCAACTCCATATTAATGCCCATGATTTTTGGAATGAGATGTTCAACGAGCAGGTGTCCACACACTGTTGGTCATTGTTGGGACGGCAGGGTAGCCTTGTGGTTAGAGTGCAAGTTCAAATCCCCGAGCTGACAAGGTACAAATCTGTCATTTTGCCCCTGAACAGGCGGTTAACCCACTGTTCCTAGGCCGTCATTGAAAATAAGAATTACTTCTTAACTGACTTGCCTAGTTAAATAAAGGTAAAATAAAATAAATGTGTTTTTTTGGGATAGGTGACTCGGGTTAGGGGAAATTTTTATTTGAGACTGGATTGGGAAGTTTTGACTCCATTGCTGTCATTTTGCTGGGCGTGGTCTCATTCATGAGTGACAGCTTGTACACGTTCTCATAAATACAAGTGATGCTTTTCAGCCTTGTTACTCTGGAAATGTCCCCCCAACCCACCTGCACCCACCTGTCCCTGATTTGACTTGAACCTCGTATAGCAAGGCATATGAAATGGCCATGCCATTGCTTTTAAGTGTGACCTCACTCTTTTCCATTTTAGCAGCCTTTTATTAGCCTGCTGTAGCTGGAATATCTATAGGGGGGCCTTCGGGCCAATTAAAAATGTCTATAAGCTTTGCTTCAATGTAAGTTTGCATTGTTGTGTGACACAATTAGACTTTAATGGAAAGCGTTTGTTGTTTTATTGCTTTTGACCAATTACAACAGTTGGTTGTGGCCATGGTTACATGCATAGTTAAAAAAAATTGCATTCTAAATTGTGAGTACCTTCTCCCGAGATAATGCAACGTGCGCGTGTGTCCTCGGCCAGGTATGGTGAAGCCTAACCCTCGTCTGACTCCCCTTCCAGCGGGATAGGAATTACTTCACTGCAGAACACAATTGTTGTTTTACCTTCTGTATGTGTGGGTCGTTGCCTGCTGTGTGTGTGTGGGTCGTTGCCTGCTGTGTGTGTGGGTCGTTGCCTGCTGTGTGTGTGGGTCGTTGCCTGCTGTGTGTGTGGGTCGTTGCCTGCTGTGTGTGTGGGTCATTGCCTGCAGTGTGTGTGGGTCGTTGCCTGCTGTGTGTGTGGGTCGTTGCCTGCTGTGTGTGTGGGTCGTTGCCTGCTGTGTGTGTGGGTCGTTGCCTGCTGTGTGTGTGGGTCGTTGCCTGCTGTGTGTGTGGGTCGTTGCCTGCTGTGTGTGTGGGTCGTTGCCTGCTGTGTGTGTGGGTCGTTGCCCGCTGTGTGTGCGGGTCGTTGCCCGCTGTGTGTGCGGGTCGTTGCCTGCTGTGTGTGCGGGTCGTTGCCCGCTGTGTGTGCGGGTCGTTGCCTGCTGTGTGTGTGGGTCGTTGCCTGCTGTGTGTGCGGGTCGTTGCCCGCTGTGTGTGTGGGTCGTTGCCTTCTGTGGGTATTTTAAGTAGGTTGTTATCATTTTGTGGCCATCAGAGGGACCCTTGTCTAGCAGCTAGATGAAATGACTAGAGATCAGATATCACAACGGACACTGTTCACTCACGCAAACGTTTAACGCAAAATAACACTAGTGAAAAGTAGCATATGTACGTGGAAACAGTTCACATTTATATTTTGTAGAGTCAGTAAATATTTCACGATGCATTAAATCACCATAACCTTCAGCTTTGAAGGTGTATTGAAATTTAACAAAGCCTTTTTAACTCGTTGAGTGTTAAGCGACCTACACCTGTTATGCTCCGTTTGAAATACCTGCAACTTCAACCCTGTTGCTAACTTCATCAATCCCTATTCTGTTGAACAGGCTATATTTACTCTGCCCTCTACCAAAGATGATCTAATTATATTAAAGATGGCCGAGTGACCGCTCTAACAGTGGAAATGCATGTCCTCAATGATTGAAGGCGGGTGAGATCAGGTGGAACCATTCTAGCCAATGAGAGGGCAGATACACGTGTGAACAAGCTGTTTTTCTCAGTTGACGAAATACACATGTGCATCCACTTATCAGTGTTAGGGTTGTAACAGCCTAAAACAATACAAAATGTATATTCAATCAATTAAGCCTCACGTGATTCAACACTCTCTGATAGACCTCAGTAAACAAAAAGGGTTTATCTCACACGGACAGATTTTGGGCATAGTAAATCCTCTTACTTCACCTCTTCCTCTCGGCCGCTACCTTGTTAGCATGTTATATTTATTTTGCCCTCTACCTAACCCTCTAACTTGTCAATGATCACAAGGCCCTTAAAGTTGTCCGCATGCTTCCCAGACATAACAGTCCAGTAGTGTTTTTGTGAATATGTTATGACATTTTGTGAAAATGTTTTTGTTTGTTTTTAGACTTCGGTGAGTTTTTTTTTCTCCCCTGCTGTTCAGGCACATTTTCTTTTTTTTCCTGGAGGCAAGCCGATGTTCGTAACCGAAGTCTACGCCCCTTCGTCAGTGATTGGTCAACAGTATGGATTCTTCAATAGTCTTTTTTTGGCATTGAATAAGACTCGTTTTCATGCATTTCTTCATGAAAAGAATAATTCACCAAATGTTTGATGTAAAATTGCGTGACTAAGATCTCTTCGGCAAAAATACCAACATGAATGACAGATTTCTTAAATGACCTTAGATTAATACTGACTATTTTGAGGAAGTGTATACTGGCTAAGGCTTCTCAAAACAGATAAACAGTACTATTGCCATAAAAAATATGAACAATTAAGCAAATGTGTTTTAAGGGAGTATGCGAGAACACTCGTTCAATTCTGCTAGCCAGGTTTGACTAGACACCAGCCGAACTGAGGCATGCTGATACCTAGTGGTTCTATGACTACCACCCTCCGACCTCTTTCGCTCGACCTGTCTGTTCAACGTGTTCCAAGAGATCTGTCAGGGTCTCACCCAAACCACACCAGAGCTTTTCACATTCATGACTCTGGCACATTTTTATTAAATTTTTTATTTTTTTTACAATGGAAAAAAAACATTGACATTTTGTGTTTCTAGTTGAGCTTGAGTTTTTCTGGGCTCTTGAAAGCATTTTATGTTTTTACTCAGCCACAGTGCATCATTAAAGATGTGGGGTTTGCTGTGCCAACCCCCCACCACCCTCTCCCCGGGAAGTACGAGAGAAAATCATGCAAAAAGACCTCAGTGGAATTGGACAAGGGAGTTTTCCCTTAGCAAGTTATTATGATGTAACAGTCAATTAGCCGTTTTTCCCATTCTCTGTTTTGTTGGTGCGTTCGTGTAAATAAATAACTTGATGCCTCAGTGTCATGCTCACAACGCTACAGGCTCTTATTTCCTCATACGTTCAACACACACACACACGCCAATGCAAACCTAGCGACCCCACTTTTATCCAAACAGGACAGTGCTCTGCAGAACCCGTTCCACCCATCCCTCTTCATAGTGTCCCTTCGAGACTCTTAGACATGCTCTTATGAGAGCATTAGGGAAACTAGTAGCCCAACCCACGTCGAAGAAGAAGGTCGGAGTGTCTGTTATCAGCCAGACTACTACCCTGACTCCTTGTTATTAGGGTGCTGTCAACTAGGGGCAGGCCAAACACACACACACACACACACACACACACACACACACACACACACACACACACACACACACGATTCTGGAATGAGTGACATGCACTTCCCTCTTCGTTACCTTGTTCTCGTATTTCCTCAGAAAGATCCTGTCTGAGCGTGGATAAGAAGTGTCATTCAATTCCCCTCAGCTGTTCGTATCACTTTTACCCAAACATCACTCCATCCCTCCCTCCCACACAATCAATCAATCACATGTATTTATAAAGCCCTTTTTTTCAGCCAATGTCACAAAGTGCTATACAGAAACCCAGCCTAACCCCTCACACACACACACACACACACACACACACACACACACACACACACACACACACACAGCATGGCAAGAAAGGAGCCCCAGCAGCCGGGGATGAGAGACTGGCTCGTCTGCACCACAACAAGAAAAACAGACGACAGCGTCTCTTCTTCTAAAGCATCTAACCACAGCTAACCGCCTCTGTTAACCACCGGACTCCTGTCCATCAGAAGGACTGGGTTAAGTGGTATTTGACTTGATCAGAAGGACTGGGTTAAGTGGTAGTTGACTTGATCAGAAGGACTGGGTTTAGTGGTATTTGACTTGATCAGAAGGACTGGGTTAAGTGGTAGTTGACTTGATCAGAAGGACTGGGTTAAGTGGTAGTTGACTTGATCAGAAGGACTGGGTTAAGTGGTAGTTGACTTGATCAGAAGGACTGGGTTTAGTGGTATTTGACTTGATCAGAAGGACTGGGTTAAGTGGTAGTTGACTTGATCAGAAGGACTGGGTTAAGTGGTATTTGACTTGATCAGAAGGACTGGGTTAAGTGGTATTCGACTTGATCAGAAGGACTGGGTTAAGTGGTATTCGACTTGATCAGGACTGGGTTAAGTGGTAGTTGACTTGATCAGAAGCACTGGGTTAAGTGGTATTCGACTTGATCAGAAGGACTGGGTTAAGTGGTAGTTGACTTGATCAGAAGCACTGGGTTAAGTGGTATTCGACTCGTGGTATGACTAACGATGTACTTTCTAGTCATGTCCTGTTGGTTTCCGAGCCCTTACCTTGTGACTCTGCCGTAATGAGTCAAATGACTGTACTGAAAGCTATTCTCCTAGAACTTGAGGAGCAAATAGCAACCATGATCACAGGTAAAACTGGATTACAGATTATACACTGCTATAGTAAATTCAACAACAACAATAAAAATCTGTAATTTGGGATTACGGCTGGTTTGGTAATAATCTGCCAACACGTCGTTTTGATTGTTGCGTTCCACCATTAATTCAGAATCATACAATTTATCTGTAGTTTTGTCTTTAAATCATCACCCCAAAATAAATGATAGCAGAGAATAGTAAAGTAATACGCAGTGAGAGTACACGGACCCAGATTAGGGGAGTTAGCGGCACTTCTGAAGAGTTAACACAGCTGTAAGGTGCGGAGCCAATATGTAATTACTACTCAAACAAGCACTCTTTTAAGTGCAGGCTTTGCCACTGAAAGCTGTTATAAAAAAGTGCAGCAGCATGCAGAAGTAGGAACACCGGTCCTTACCAGATAAATGCGTTGATCTCCACCACTCTCTCTCTCTCTCTCTCTCTCTCTCGCTCTTTCCTCCTTTAAATCCCTTGCCTTCTCGTGAAGGTTTGATTTAAGGCTCTTCTGTGAATAAAGTCATGACAAAATCCATGGATATTTTTCTCTTGTCGTCCCCCCCCCCCTCTCTCCTCCTCACGATCTTCTGTCAGAGACGTTTCCCCTGCAGTGGATGTTGTTTTGAAGCCTACCAATACATGACGTGCTCATTCGCCGGAGAATCAGCAGGTAGCCCGAACTCTAAAGTTCCTCTTTAGTAACCGTGTCCCTAATGAGCACAGTATGTATAAGTGTCCAAACTTTATCAAGGGTTTCCGCAGTTTAGTTCATTCATACGCTACAGATGCAGACTTGGTTACCTTTTAGTTTGGAGTCCATTGATAAAAGCTGAACACCTGAACATGTTTCCTCCAGCTCTGTCATAGTCTTAACACCGACTCTGTCACCTCTACCACAGCAGCCCCTTAGTCTGTTTTTCTACAGAGCCCCCCTCCTTTTTGGCTTTTCTCCCTCTCTGTCTCTCTCTCTCTCTCTCACTCTCACTGTCTTACTCTTACTTTCTATTAGAGGTAAGGCAGTCTTTTCGTCTCGTAGTAATCAAGTCGTGAGCCGGGACCTCCCCTTTCCCCTCCTCTTAACACAAAGGAGACCATGTTCCATGAGACACAGGGACTCCAGTCCCCCACCCAAACCCTTGTCCCCTGCAGCCCCCCAGAGCCGTCCCCCCCTAGCTCTCCAGCCCTCCTTTTTCCTACCCCCCATCGCGGCTGTTTGGGGAGTCAGCCAGCCAGCCAGCCACAGCCACCAGCTGCAACTGTTGCAGGCTGAGGCCATAGGCTTCAGTGTGTGTTGAGCTCAGGCCTGTTCTTAAGCGGCGAAGGGGGAGAGTGTTACATTGATTTCACCCGTTTAACATGTCGTGATCCTTCCATAATTATTATCTTTATCCCTCATGTTGCACATTTTACCAGATAGCTAGACTAGCTATCGTTACATCTACTTATATAATAGAAATTAAATATTTCTGGTAAAACAATTGAATAAAATAATGGAAATGCACAGTTTTTTTTTCTTTTTCCTCTCCAGAATCCACAACATCGTAGTGCTTTACCACTACTGTCAAAGCCTTGAGGCATCAGCAAATGGACCTGTCACCACTTGTCACCATGCCAGGTGGTGGTGGTGTCATCTCTATGGACATATCTGTACCTGACTCTTTGTGCTTAAAAAATATATATATATTGTAAGATATTCTATCCCACAAGTCCACTCTGCTGAACAGTACTTGAGACGAACCATCCCTCATTTTGTTTTGACTGGTTTAAATGGGGGCATGCCTAGCTATTGACTGGTTTAAATGGGGTATGCCTAGCTATTGACTGGTTTAAATGGGGGCATGCCTAGCTATTGACTGGTTTAAATGGGGGCATCCCTAGCTATTGACTGGTTTAAATGGGGGCATCCCTAGCTATTGACTGGTTTAAATGGGGGCATGCCTAGCTATTGACAGGTTTAAATGGGGGCATGCCTAGCTATTGACTGGTTTAAATGGGGGCATCCCTAGCTATTGACTGGTTTAAATGGGGGCATGCCTAGCTATTGACTGGTTTAAATGGGGGCATGCCTAGCTATTGACTGGTTTAAATGGGGGCATGCCTAGCTATTGACTGGTTTAAATGGGGGCATGCCTGGCTATTGACTGGTTTAAATGGGGGCATGCCTAGCTATTGACTGGTTTAAATGGGGCATGCCTAGCTATTGACTGGTTTAAATGGGGCATGCCTAGCTATTGACTGGTTTAAATGGGGGCATGCCTAGCTATTGACTGGTTTAAATGGGGGCATGCCTAGCTATTGACTGGTTTAAATGGGGTATGCCTAGCTATTGACTGGTTTAAATGGGGCATGCCTAGCTATTGACTGGTTTAAATGGGGCATGCCTAGCTATTGACTGGTTTAAATGGGGGCATGCCTAGCTATTGACTGGTTTAAATGGGGCATGCCTAGCTATTGACTGGTTTAAATGGGGGCATGCCTAGCTATTGACTGGTTTAAATGGGGTATGCCTAGCTATTGACTGGTTTAAATGGGGCATGCCTAGCTATTGACTGGTTTAAATGGGGGCATGCCTAGCGATTAACTGGTTTAAATGGGGGCATGCCTAGCTATTGACTGGTTTAAATGGGGGCATCCCTAGCTATTGACTGGTTTAAATGCGGGCATCCCTAGCTATTGACTGGTTTAAATGGGGGCATCCCTAGCTATTGACTGGTTTAAATGGGGCATGCCTAGCTATTGACTGGTTTAAATGGGGGCATGCCTAGCTATTGACTGGTTTAAATGGGGGCATCCCTAGCTATTGACTGGTTTAAATGGGGCATGCCTAGCTATTGACTGGTTTAAATGGGGGCATCCCCAGCTATTAACTGGTTTAAATGGGGGCATGCCTAGCTATTGACTGGTTTAAATGGGGGCATGCCTAGCTAGTGGCTGGTTTAAATGGGGCATGCCTAGCTGTTGACTGGTTTAAATGGGGCATGCCTAGCTGTTGACTGGTTTAAATGGGGCATGCCTAGCTATTGACTGGTTTAAATGGGGCATGCCTAGCTGTTGACTGGTTTAAATGGGGCATGCCTAGCTGTTGACTGGTTTAAATGGGGTATGCCTAGCTATTGACTGGTTTAAATGGGGCATTTTCCTAGTTCCTCAGTGCTATCGCTCCACTCATGAATCTAACTTTGATTCTTTCAAAGCCATTGACTTCTGAAGTCTTCAAATTATAGTTACATGTTACTCTAAACCCTTAATTGATGGTCTTAAGGCTGACTATGGTAAATAAAACAGTCTTGTGGAAAAGTAGAACCAGGATTGTGGGAGTCCTTCACCAAGAGCACATCTCTGCTGATACATGGTCTAGCAGTTTAGACTTAACCAGTGAGGGTTGCCTATTCAATTCCCTCTATATGGTAGAGAGGTCTATGTTGCTGAGCTGTAAAGTAAAGAATATCCTCACTTCGCCCAGCTGTGTGACGACATAAAGCCGAAGGCATTCGCCTCTTTATAATAGTCTCTATGAGAGAAATACATAGTAATGGTGGTATTGATAACGGTCCACGATGATGGCAGTAATATATTATATTTACTAATGGGCTTGACGAGTTTGACTCACTCCATCTCAATCCCTCCCCATACTTCCGTGCTGAAGGCAAGCCCCAGCTTGTGCCGACACACTCAGGCCTCCGTCATCTCTCTCTTCATACGTGTAGACTGCTGCCTGACAGCAAGGATGATTGATGGAGAGCTACAGGTGAGTTAAGCTGGTAGAGGGTAACGACCCCCCCCCCCCCTCCCACCAGTCCCCACCAGTCCTGGAACACTGCTTGCTAGTGGGGGTAGAGGGTAGCGACCCCCTCCCACCAGTCCTGGAGCACTGCTTGCTAGTGGGGGTAGAGGGTAGCGACCCCCTCCCACCAGTCCTGGAACACTGCTTGCTAGTGGGGGTAGAGGGTAGCCACCAGTCCTGGAACACTGCTAGCTAGGTGGGGGTAGAGGGTAGTGACCCCCTCCCACCAGTCCTGGAGCACTGCTTGCTAGTGGGGGTAGAGGGTAGTGACCCCCTCCCACCAGTCCTGGAGCACTGCTTGCTAGTGGGGGTAGAGGGTAGCGACCCCCTCCCACCAGTCCTGGAGCACTGCTTGCTAGTGGGGGTAGAGGGTAGCGACCCCCTCCCACCAGTCCTGGAACACTGCTTGCTAGTGGGGGTGGAACACTGCTTGCTAGTGGGGGTAGAGGGTAGCGACCCCCTCCCGCCAGCCCTGGAACACTGCTTGCTAGTGGGGGTAGAGGGTAGCCACCAGTCCTGGAACACTGCTAGCTAGGTGGGGGTAGAGGGTAGTGACCCCCTCCCACCAGTCCTGGAACACTGCTTGCTAGTGGGGGTAGAGGGTAGCCACCAGTCCTGGAACACTGCTAGCTAGTGGGGGTAAAGGGTAGCGACCCCCTCCCACCAGTCCTGGAACACTGCTTGCTAGTGGGGGTAGAGGGTAGCGACCCCCTCCCGCCAGCCCCCACCAGTCCTGAGACACTGGATGAGAAGGGCACTGGTTATTTCAGAAAAAAGATGGTCCTTTATCACTGTGACACTATGAGAGAAGGTGGCACCAGTTTCAGGTATTACCAGGTTCATGGACTTAAGCCCATAATACAGATGCCAGGTTCGCCTTCCCCTGTGACTGTCATGGAATCTGTCAGTAAAATGACCACGGTCACCGCTATAATCGTTTGAATAGAAAAACAACTCATTAGAAAAAAAATTACATTTTCTCCTCTCCTCCGCTCCTGAGTGCATGAGCTGCTGAAGGGAGGGAGGGAGGGGTGTTTCCTAGACGACCAGACTTGTTTACTACAACACCTTGCTGAAACAAGGAGTAACAAAGTTTCATTACGTTGTAAAGAGTCCGTGTTACTGCGGAAGCGGACTCAACCGCACGTCATCTTTCTGAATGCCCGGGTCTTCCCGTATTGTCAGATGTTCGTTCCGCAACACAAAATTCTAAAACGGACTTTTTTTTTTTTTTTTCATCTCTCCTTATATCGGCTGTTAAATGTGAACTAGGATTACTTTTACTTTGCTGCTTTTGGGTGAAGTTTGTTGACATGCATTTGAAGTTGATAAAAAAAAACGTTAAATTAAAACGTTTATTTTTGACTGTCTTCGTCCATAGTTGTCGGTAACATGATTATACAATTACTGTGCCAACCCTACCCAATTCCGACATTCGGTAATGCCTTGTCTGCCGAGGGAGAATGCCTGACCTCTGTGGACTGTTTCAACTCACTTGTCTCTGTATCTTCACCAAATCACTGACCCAATCAAACGACCTCCGTGATCAAATTCAAAGTGACTTGTTTGTTACCAGCATGTCTCATTTGAATTCAGGTTTCTCAATTGACTTCACTCAGACCTTAATGAAAATGTTCCCAGCTGGCTGTGTGTGTGGTCTGTTTGTTCCCAAACTGCTTTGCCTTGATGATTCATGAGGGCTAACAATGCTGTAACCTTTGGGCTCAAAAGAGACCGGCCCTTTTGAAGAAGAACAAGAGGGGGGGATCTTCCACTGAAAGGCAGCATTGCACAGGCCTACTGGAGCTACACCTTTTGAAGTCACATCCATGCAGGACAGACCAGCCAGCCAGCCATGCAGGACAGACCAGCCAGCCAGCCATGCAGGACAGACCAGCCAGCCAGCCATGCAGGACAGACCAGCCAGCCAGCCATGCAGGACAGACCAGCCAGCCAGCCATGCAGGACAGACCAGCCAGCCAGCCATGCAGGACGGACCAGCCAGCCAGCCATGCAGGACGGACCAGCCAGCCAGCCATGCAGGACGGACCAGCCAGCCAGCCATGCAGGACAGACCAGCCAGCCAGCCATGCAGGACAGACCAGCCAGCCAGCCATGCAGGACGGACCAGCCAGCCAGCCATGCAGGACAGACCAGCCAGCCAGCCATGCAGGACAGACCAGCCAGCCAGCCATGCAGGACAGACCAGCCAGCCATGCAGGACAGACCAGCCAGCCAGCCAGCCATGCAGGACAGACCAGCCAGCCAGCCAGCCATGCAGGACAGACCAGCCAGCCATGCAGGACAGACCAGCCAGCCATGCAGGACAGACCAGCCAGCCAGCCAGCCATGCAGGACAGACCAGCCAGCCAGCCATGCAGGACCAGACCAGCCAGCCAGCCATGCAGGACCAGACCAGCCAGCCAGCCATGCAGGACCAGACCAGCCAGCCAGCCATGCAGGACCAGACCAGCCAGCCAGCCATGCAGGACAGACCAGCCAGCCAGCCAGCCATGCAGGACAGACCAGCCAGCCAGCCATGCAGGACAGACCAGCCAGCCAGCCAGCCATGCAGGACAGACCAGCCAGCCAGCCAGCCATGCAGGACAGACCAGCCAGCCAGCCAGCCATGCAGGACCAGACCAGCCAGCCAGCCATGCAGGACCAGACCAGCCAGCCAGCCATGCAGGACCAGACCAGCCAGCCAGCCATGCAGGACAGACCAGCCAGCCAGCCAGCCATGCAGGACAGACCAGCCAGCCAGCCATGCAGGACAGACCAGCCAGCCAGCCATGCAGGACAGACCAGCCAGCCATGCAGGACAGACCAGCCAGCCAGCCATGCAGGACAGACCAGCCAGCCAGCCATGCAGGACAGACCAGCCAGCCATGCAGGACAGACCAGCCAGCCAGCCATGCAGGACAGACCAGCCAGCCAGCCATGCAGGACAGACCAGCCAGCCAGCCATGCAGGACAGACCAGCCAGCCAGCCATGCAGGACAGACCAGCCAGCCAGCCATGCAGAATGGACCACCCACCCATAGCAGGCAGAATGGACCACCCACCCATAGCAGGCTTTCCTCTTATTGGCCAACAATGGACCGTCACAAATTATTTGCTTAAGTAAAGCTATTATGTCATTGTCAATTATTTGGATGACCTTTGGGAAGGCAATACCTTTTGACTAAAGACTCTGAGTTGTCAGCCGTTGTGGCAACTTTTCATGGGCCTCTTGTTTTACTGAACATATATTGTCAATGTGATAGGTGTTTAGCAGCAGAAATCTGCCTCACGCACTAAACAGGAAAAAAAAAAAGCCAGAGATATTTCAGATTGAGAGGTGTAATCCTGTGAAAAAGCCAGAGAGATTTCAGATTGAGGAGTAAATCCTGTGAAAAAGCCAGAGAGATTTCAGATTGAGAGGTGTAATCCTGTGAAAAAAGCCAGAGATATTTCAGATTGAGGTGTAATCCTGTGAAAAAGCCAGAGAGATTTCAGATTGAGAGGTGTAAATCCTGTGAAAAAGCCAGAGAGATTTCAGATTGAGAGGTGTAATCCTGTGAAAAAGCCAGAGAGATTTCAGATTGAGAGGTGTAATCCTGTGAAAAAGCCAGAGATATTTCAGATTGAGAGGTGTAATCCTGTGAAAAAGCCAGAGAGATTTCAGATTGAGAGGAGTAAATCCTGTGAAAAAGCCAGAGATATTTCAGATTGAGAGGTGTAATCCTGTGAAAAAGCCAGAGATATTTCAGATTGAGAGGTGTAATCCTGTGAAAAAGCCAGAGATATTTCAGATTGAGAGGAGTAAATCCTGTGAAAAAGCCAGAGAGATTTCAGATTGAGAGGTGTAATCCTGTGAAAAAGCCAGAGATATTTCAGATTGAGAGGAGTAAATCCTGTGAAAAAGCCAGAGATATTTCAGATTGAGAGGTGTGATCCTGTGAAAAAGCCAGAGAGATTTCAGATTGAGAGGTGTGATCCTGTGAAAAAGCCAGAGAGATTTCAGATTGAAAGGAGTAAATCCTGTGAAAAAGCCAGAGAGATTTCAGATTGAGAGGTGTGATCCTGTGAAAGTCATTCTACAAACCTCAGGGACGCTGTTCATCATCATAATGGGCCTGGATAAACGCATGTGTTTTCCCCCAGGATGAGTTTGGACCAAGCTGCTGTAAAATCTGAGGTAAACTATTCTGACACATCCCAGAAGATTGCTTGCACCACATGTCCGTACAACACTCACTGACAGTCACTTTCAAGATTGACTCAAGATTTTATTTTATTTTATTTTTTTACATTTGAGCAGACAATTGGAACAGTTTGGAGAAGGAAAAAAGGGCCTCTTGTTTTGGTGCCCATCACATTTTTATGAAACTATTTCTGAGAGATTACATCACTCTGGAGCTAAATATTACGTATTCAGTCTATGGATGTTTGGAAATCAAACTTGGAGCCTATGCCCTGTGTTATGAAAACGCCCGGTTGTAAAAAAAAAAAAAAAGAAACTTAAAAAAAAAAGAGATGAAGGACTGATTTACAGTAAATCCAGAAATGTGTTAGAAATATCAAACTGGCTGCATCCTTTAATGCGCGTCATAAAAGCGCAGCTTAACCGAAGCGGTATGCTTTCAGAGCCTGATTTCTTTATGCCTGTCTAGGCCAATAGGGACTGTGGAACAGTAGCCATACAGAAGGACTGTTTGTTGTGAGAAAGCCACTGGGAAGATATGGGGGGGGTTCATGGACTAGGTCAGGGGGGACCCTTCCACCTTTTGGTTTCCTTTTTGGAATCCATCCAGTGTGTGTCTCTGCCGGGTCACCTGGGAATCCATCCAGTGTGTGTCTCTGCCGGCTCACCTGGGAATCCATCCAGTGTGTGTCTCTGCCGGCTCACCTGGGAATCCATCCAGTGTGTGTCTCTGCCGGGTCACCTGGGAATCCATCCATCCAGTGTGTGTCTCTGCTGGGTCACCTGGGAATCCATCCAGTGTGTGTCTCTGCAGGGTCACCTGGGAATCCATCCAGTGTGTGTCTCTGCCGGGTCACCTGGGAATCCATCCATCCAGTGTGTGTGTCTGCCGGCTCACCTGGGAATCCATCCAGTGTGTGTCTCTGCCGGGTCACCTGGGAATCCATCCAGTGTGTGTCTCTGCCGGGTCACCTGGGAATCCATCCAGTGTGTGTCTGCCGGGTCACCTGGGAATCCATCCATCCAGTGTGTGTCTCTGCCGGTTCACCTGGGAATCCATCCAGTGTGTGTCTCTGCCGGCTCACCTGGGAATCCATCCAGTGTGTGTCTCTGCCGGTTCACCTGGGAATCCATCCAGTGTGTGTCTCTGCCGGGTCACCTGGGAATCCATCCATCCAGTGTGTGTCTCTGCCGGGTCACCTGGGAATCCATCCAGTGTGTGTCTCTGCCGGCTCACCTGGGAATCCATCCAGTGTGTGTCTCTGCCGGCTCACCTGGGAATCCATCCAGTGTGTGTCTCTGCCGGTTCACCGGGGAATCCATCCAGTGTGTGTCTCTGCCGGTATGCCTGGGAATCCATCCATCCAGTGTGTGTCTCTGCCGGGTCACCTGGGAATCCATCCAGTGTGTGTCTCTGCCATCACCTGGGAATCCATCCAGTGTGTGTCTCTGCCGGCTCACCTGGGAATCCATCCAGTGTGTGTCTCTGCCGGGTCACCTGGGAATCCATCCAGTGTGTGTCTCTGCCGGCTCACCTGGGAATCCATCCAGTGTGTGTCTCTGCCGGGTCACCTGGGAATCCATCCAGTGTGTGTCTCTGCCGGGTCACCTGGGAATCCATCCAGTGTGTGTCTCTGCCGGCTCACCTGGGAATCCATCCAGTGTGTGTCTCTGCCGGCTCACCTGGGAATCCATCCAGTGTGTGTCTCTGCCGGGTCACCTGGGAATCCATTTCGAGTGTGTGTCTCTGCCGGCTCACCTGGGAATCCATCCAGTGTGTGTCTCTGCCGGCTCACCTGGGAATCCATCCAGTGTGTGTCTCTGCCGGCTCACCTGGGAATCCATCCAGTGTGTGTCTCTGCCGGCTCACCTGGGAATCCATCCAGTGTGTGTCTCTGCCGGCTCACCTGGGAATCCATCCAGTGTGTGTCTCTGCCGGCTCACCTGGGAATCCATCCAGTGTGTGTCTCTGCCGGCTCACCTGGGACTACTAGTTCAGTGAAGTGTTTGTGTGGATGATGATGAAAACATCTGTAGAAGGGAGAGGATTAATGAAACTAGCAGGAATGCTTTCTTTTTCCTCCAGTTTTAAACTTTGACCTTGACCTTCCACAGGGTAGAGTTTACATGTTGAAAATCGTTAAATTAACATGGTGTCTCTCACCTGTCTGAGAGCCGTTAGGCCAACAAAAGCAAAGGGAGGATGTCTGTTTACCCGTTCAACCAAAATGAGCTGAGTCGCTCACATGCTATCGCTTTTACAAGGTGACCCTCACATAGCAACCTTTTGATCAGAGAAAACGCTTACCTCATCCCCACGTCATTTTGGGTTAGTGCCCACTTCTGCACCCTAGTGTCTAATCCGCATTCTCTCCCTGTGTGTTTTCCCCTTTCTGTCCCAGGATGTTACTGTGTTTTATTCCCATTTCTGTCCCAGGATGTTACTGTGTTTTATTCCCTTTCTGTCCCAGGATGTTACTGTGTTTCCTTCCCTTTCTGTCCCAGGATGTTACTGTGTTTTATTCCCTTTCTGTCCCAGGATGTTACTGTGTTTTATTCCCCTTTCTGTCCCAGGATGTTACTGTGTTTTTTTCCCTTTCTGTCCCAGGATGTTACTGTGTTCCCCCCCTTTCTGTCCCAGGATGTTACTGTGTTTTATTCCCCTTTCTGTCCCAGGATGTTACTGTGTCCCCCCTTTCTGTCCCAGGATGTTACTGTGTTTTATTCCCCTTTCTGTCCCAGGATGTCACTGTGTTTCCACCCCCCTTTCTGTCCCAGGATGTTACTGTGTTTCCACCCCCCTTTCTGTCCCAGGATGTTACTGTGTTTTATTCCCCTTTCTGTCCCAGGATGTCACTGTGTTTCCCCCTTTCTGTCCCAGGATGTTACTGTGTTTCCACCCCCCCTTTCTGTCCCAGGATGTTACTGTGTTTCCCCCTTTCTGTCCCAGGATGTTACTGTTTTTCCCCCTTTCTGTCCCAGGATGTTACTGTTTTTCCCCCTTTCTGTCCCAGGATGTTACTGTGTTTCCACCCCCCTTTCTGTCCCAGGATGTTACTGTGTTTCCCCCTTTCTGTCCCAGGATGTCACTGTGTTTCCCTTTCTGTCCCAGGATGTTACGGTGTCTCCCCCCTTTCTGTCCCAGGATGTTACTGTGTTTCCCCCCCTTTCTGTCCCAGGATGTTACTATGTTTCCCCCTTTCTGTCCCAGGATGTTACTATGTTTCCCCCCTTTCTGTCCCAGGATGTTACTGTGTTTCCCCCTTTCTGTCCCAGGATGTTCCAATGTTTCCCCCCTTTCTGTCCCAGGATGTTCCAATGTTTCCCCCCCTTTCTGTCCCAGGATGTTCCAATGTTTCCCCCCCTTTCTGTCCCAGGATGTTCCAATGTTTCCCCCCCTTTCTGTCCCAGGATGTTCCTATGTTTCCCCCCCTTTCTGTCCCAGGATGTTACTGTGTTTTCTTCCCCTTTCTGTCCCAGGATGTTACTGTGTTTCCCCCCCCTTTCTGTCCCAGGATGTCACTGTGCTTCCCCCTTTCTTTTCCAGGATGTTACTGTGTTCCCCCCCCCCCTTTCTGTCCCAGGATGTTACTGTGTTTCCCCCCCTTTCTGTCCCAGGATGTTAATGTGTTTCCCCCCCTTTCTGTCCCAGGATGTTACTGTGTTTCCCCCTTTCTGTCCCAGGATGTTCCAATGTTTCGCCCCCCTTTCTGTCCCAGGATGTTCCTATGTTTCCCCCTTTCTGTCCCAGGATGTTCCTATGTTTCCCCCTTTCTGTCCCAGGATGTTACTGTGTTTCCCCCCTTTCTGTCCCAGGATGTTCCAATGTTTCCCCCTTTCTGTCCCAGGATGTTCCAATGTTTCCCCCCTTTCTGTCCCAGGATGTTCCAATGTTTCCCCCCTTTCTGTCCCAGGATGTTCCAATGTTTCCCCCTTCTGTCCCAGGATGTTCCTATGTTTCCCCCTTTCTGTCCCAGGATGTTCCAATGTTTCCCCCTTTCTGTCCCGGATGTTCCTATGTTTCCCCCCTTTCTGTCCCAGGATGTTACTGTGTTTTCTTCCCTTTCTGTCCCAGGATGTTACTGTGTTTCCCCCTTTCTGTCCCAGGATGTCACTGTGCTTCCCCCTTTCTTTTCCAGGATGTTACTGTGTTCCCCCCTCCCCTTTCTGTCCCAGGATGTTACTGTGTTTCCCCCCCTTTCTGTCCCAGGATGTTAATGTGTTTCCCCCTTTCTGTCCCAGGATGTTACTGTGTTTCCCCCCTTTCTGTCCCAGGATGTTACTGTGTTTCCCCCCCTTTCTGTCCCAGGATGTTACTGTGCTTCCCCCCCTTTCTGTCCCAGGATGTTACTGTGTTTCCCCCCCTTTCTGTCCCAGGATGTTACTGTTTCCCCCCCTTTCTGTCCCAGGATGTCACTGTGTTTCCCCCCCTTTCTGTCCCAGGATGTTACTGTGTTTCCCCCCCTTTCTGTCCCAGGATGTTACTGTGTTTCCCCCCCTTTCTGTCCCAGGATGTTACTGTGTTTCCCCCCCTTTCTGTCCCAGGATGTTACTGTGTTTCCCCCCTTTCTGTCCCAGGATGTTACTGTGTTTCCCCCTTTCTGTCCCAGGATGTTCCAATGTTTCCCCCTTTCTGTCCCAGGATGTTACTGTGTTTCCCCCTTTCTGTCCCAGGATGTTCCTATGTTTCCCCCTTTCTGTCCCAGGATGTTACTGTGTTTCCCCCCCTTTCTGTCCCAGGATGTTACTGTGTTTCCCCCTTTCTGTCCCAGGATGTTCACTGTGTTTCCCCCTTTCTGTCCCAGGATGTTCCAATGTTTCCCCCCTTTCTGTCCCAGGATGTTCCAATGTTTCCCCCCTTTCTGTCCCAGGATGTTACTGTGTTTCCCCCTTTCTGTCCCAGGATGTTCCAATGTTTCGCCCCCCTTTCTGTCCCAGGATGTTACTGTGTTTCATTCCCCTTTCTGTCCCAGGATGTTACAATGTTTCCCCCTTTCTGTCCCAGGATGTTCCAATGTTTTATTCCTTTCTGTCCCAGGATGTTCCAATGTTTCCCCCCTTTCTGTCCCAGGATGTTACTGTGTTTTATTCCCTTTCTGTCCCAGGATGTTACTGTGTTTCCCCCCTTCTGTCCCAGGATGTTACTGTGTTTCCCCCCCTTTCTGTCCCAGGATGTTACTGTGTTTCCCCCTTTCTGTCCCAGGATGTTACTGTGTTCCCCCTTTCTGTCCCAGGATGTTCCTGTGTTTCCCCCTTTCTGTCCCAGGATGTTCCAATGTTTCCCCCTTTCTGTCCCAGGATGTTCCAATGTTTCCCCCCTTTCTGTCCCAGGATGTTACTGTGTTTCCCCCCTTTCTGTCCCAGGATGTTACTGTGTTTCCCCCTTTCTGTCCCAGGATGTTCCAATGTTTCCCCCCTTTCTGTCCCAGGATGTTACTGTGTTTCCCCCTTTCTGTCCCAGGATGTTACTGTGTTTCCCCCTTTCTGTCCCAGGATGTTACTGTTTCCCCCCTTTCTGTCCCAGGATGTTCCAATGTTTCCCCCCTTTCTGTCCCAGGATGTTACTGTGTTTGTGCCCCCTTTCTGTCCCAG
Source organism: Oncorhynchus keta (assembly GCF_023373465.1). NCBI lineage: Eukaryota > Metazoa > Chordata > Actinopteri > Salmoniformes > Salmonidae > Oncorhynchus > Oncorhynchus keta. Next base: position 7,616,815 of record NC_068429.1, on the reverse strand, counting down.
GATGTTACTATGGAATTTCCCCCCTTTCTGTCCCAGGATGTTACAGCTGTGTTTGTGGCCCCCAGAGGTTTATTTCTGTCCCTAGGATGTTGAGAATCTATTTTTCAAGCCCCCCCCTTTCTGTCCCAGGATGTTACTGTGTTTGCTGTTTGTCATTGTCCCCCATTTGAATTAGTCTGTAAGCTTTTTTGAATAGGGAAAAATACGTCCCAGGAGTTACTTTGACGCAGTCCCCTTTCTGTCCTAGGATGTTACTGTGTTTCCCCCCTTTCTGTCCCAGGATGTTACTGTGTGATTTGACCCCCCTTTCTGTCCCAGGATGTTACTGTGTTTCCCCCTTTCTGTCCCAGGATGTTACTGTGTTTCCCCACACAGAGTTTCTGTCCCAGGATGTTACTGTGTTTCCCCCATTTACTGTCCCAGGATGTTACTGTGTTTCCCCGTTCCATCTGTCCCAGGATGTTACTGTGTCCCCCCCCCAGTTCTGTCCCAGGATGTTACTTACTGTTTACCCCAAACGTTTCTGTCCCATGATGTTACTGTGTTTCCCCCCCTTTCTGTCCCAGGATGTTACTTGGAACAAAGGAATGTGACTCACTATTTCGCGCTCTCTTCCTCTGGCCATGTGTTGACAGCTGTTGGCTGTTGTGCACTTCACGTTACAGGTTTATTTCATTTTAGTTTGTTCTATTGGCTTTAATGTGTAAGATTCTACATCTTTTGCCTAAATCAAATGGCACTATATATATTCTTAGCAGGCAGTCGTCTCAGTCATCAGCTAGCCTGTCTGTTGTGGCTGTATTTGAATTGCTTACAGAGGTTTAAGTAGTTAATAGCGGAGTGCTCCAGACTAGGTCACTTAGGGTGTGAGAATCTAAACATTTTTCAAGCGTTAACGGAATAAATATCGAACCCCTCTACTTTGAATGTGATTTGACACAGCTGTCCCTTGGCTCTTTCTGTTAATCCACACAAGCCTTTGAGGAAGTGGTTTGTCATCAAACACAGTTCCTGTCAGCTATGGGGAGAACATAATAATTAGTCTCTAAAAAAAAAACGTCAAAGAACCATGCCAGTATTTGACGCAGTTCAGCAAGCTGGACGGTGGCCCCACCCTTTGGCCCGACACACAGAGTGGAGAGACATGGTGTGGATGAGCTTCTTGTTTCATTGGTGCCCTGTAAGCTTTTTGAATAGGGATTACAAATACCTCCACATGTTACCTTGGGGCCTCACCATGACCCTTGTAAAAAATAAAAAAATATATATTAAAAAACCCCAAGGTAGGTCAACTCAACGTTCCATCTCCACTACCAGAGTTCAAGACATGGGAGCCGAACATTCAAACGTGAATCCGCCCCCACCCCCAGTTACTGGATAGGTTACCCTGGGTTTTCAAACGTCAATAAAGCTGAATCCGCCCCCACCCCCAGTTACTGGATAGGTTACCCTGGGTTTTCAAACGTCAATAAAGCTGAATCCGCCCCCACCCCCAGTTACTGGATAGGTTACCCTGGGTTTTCAAACGTCAATAAAGCTGAATCCGCCCCCACCCCCAGTTACTGGATAGGTTACCCTGGGTTTTCAAACGTCAATAAAGCTGAATCCGCCCCCACCCCCAGTTACTGGATAGGTTACCCTTACTGGGTTTTTTCAAACGTCAATAAAGCTGAATCCGCCCCCACCCCCAGTTACTGGATAGGTTACCCTGGGTTTTCAAACGAATCAATAAAGCTGAATCAATAAAGCTGAATCCCCCCACCCCCAGTTACTGGATAGGTTACCCTGGGTTTTCAAACGTCAATAAAGCTGAATCCGCCCCCACCCCCAGTTACTGGATAGGTTACCCTGGGTTTTCAAACGTCAATAAAGCTGAATCCGCCCCCACCCCCAGTTACTGGATAGGTTACCCTGGGTTTTCAAACGTCTCCCACCGGGTTTGTGGTGAGGACACTACCAGATGTGTGAGACCAGTTGGAGGTCACCGTTGTTCCCCTGTGACCTCTACTTCCTGACCCTAGAAGGTGAACCCCTGATGCGAAGCACACTGACCATGTTGTTGAGGTTTTCTGCTTTCCATTTTAAAAGTCAAAATATGCGAGAGCTTGCTTCGTAATGAGAGCTGCGGTCGGCCAACAAGGGAATTCCAGGACAGGTCTCCCTTTACTGTGACACGTTTATATTGAAAGTGGAGGGTATGTTGTCAGACAATGCAGTAGACGGATTGGATAGTGTTGAAATTACATGCATCTGGGCGTTGAAAAAGTTCCCATCTATGAAACAAGTAAACTAATTTAACCACCACTCCCAAAAAGAATGTTATTTTCCACTACTGTAACAGTGGAAGAAAGTGCCTTTCTCTACAGACATGGGACCAAGCTGTGGGGAACCAGTATTTGTTTTAATGTGCAAATCCAGTCATTAATACCACATGCATTTGGCTCAAGTGATTCATTTTAATATGGTGTTTTGTCAAGTAAGCTTAGGGCTATTTCAACTGGAAAGAAGTCCTCTAGTCCTCTAACAGAACATACTGATATGGATGCAATGCATTTCAAAGAATAGAAGAAGGCCATAAATGTGAACAGAGCTGGATACTCCATGCTGTAGATAATTTGAATTATTATCCAAACGTCGATTTAACACTTTGACTGGCCTGTATCAGCTGTTTAAGGTTGACAATTTAGGCTACTTGCTGGCACCCTGGTCAACCCCTAAGGAGGTATTTGATCTCGCTCTCTCTCGCTCTCTCTCGCTCTCGCTGTCTCTCTCGTGCTCTTTCCTTCCCTCACCTAGATTTGACAGGGGGAGTCATGTGTTTGTGTAGAGTTAGCAGGACCTGTCAGCTGAAGTGCTCACCGTCTTAATTTGCAACTTTACAGTGTATTCAGAAAGTATTCAGACCCCTGGACTTTTTCCACATGCTATGTTACAGCCTTATTTTAAAATTGATGAGGATGTTTAAGAAATAAATGAAAAAATGTAATCAATCAACAGACAATACCCCATAATGACAAAGCAAAAACAGGTTTTGGGGTATTACTTTATTTTTGGTGCAAATGTATAAAAAATAAAAAAGTCACAGGACCAGATTGATGTTGAAGCCTGTTGGTTAGTTGTCTTGATCTGGGTCCATGCGACTCTTTCCATTTGTTTTAAAGAATTTTTCCAGTGGAAAAGTGATTTGTGATCTCAAGACAAAAAGGAAATCCAAGGGGAAGGTTGACTGTCACAGTTGTGAGTTCGGAAACAGGTGCCTCTTCTAAGAAGCCGGACTGATTTCCTTAGCGCTACTTCAAAGTGCACACGACCCCCAACCAGCTCACGGTTAAGACTGTAAAGATATTTCAGTTCAATCACTTCTACAAATCAAAGCTTATTGATCACGTGCACAGGATACAACGTTTGAAAACAGTACGGTGAAATACTTACTTGCAAGCTCTCCTCGATGCAGTAATACTAAGTCAGAAAATAAAATGCACAAAGAGTATGCATAAGAATAAAATAAATACAATATGTACTTTTATTTCTTGTGTTTATTTATTTGACGACTTAGTATTGCTGCATTGTTGAGGAGAGCTTGCAAGTAAGCATTTCACTGTACTGTTTACACCTTTTTACTACTGATTCCATGGTGCCTCTGCAAATGACTAGTGAGATTCTGGGAGAAGAAAGTAAAAACATGGAGAACACTGATGCTTACCAGACTGCAAATACACCTCCTAAACTGGTTTAAACCACAGGCAAATACACCTCCTAAACTGGTTTAAACCACAGGCAAATACACCTCCTAAACTGGTTTAAACCACAGGCAAATACACCTCCTAAACTGGTTTAAACCACAGGCAAATACACCTCCTAAACTGGTTTAAACCACAGGCAAATACACCTCCTAAACTGGTTTAAACCACAGGCAAATACACCTCCTAAATAGCCCGATATCTATCAGTGTTTTTAAAATAGCAATAGATCCTCTATCCCAATATATTTCGTAACCTTTTCCACCTCGTGGTAATGCTACACGGGCGCACAGAGTCTAGTTTCGATGACTTAACACAGTAAACGGCAGCTGATGAATGTGTTGCCAGCCTCTCCTATGTAACGAAGGTCAAAGCAACATTGTTCAACAGCAATGGTGTTTGTTTTGCAATGGAAAATTAAAACGACTTATAGGTCCAAGTACCCATAAAACTTCAATTAATAGCCCGGGTGTTTATTTGCTTCAATCAATGAACAGAAATCAAAATTTATAAAAATAAAAAAAATAGACAAGTAAAAAATAAAAGTAACAAGTAATTAAAGAGCAGCAGTAAAATAACAGTAGCGAGGCTATATACAGATGGTACTGGTACAGAGTCAATGTGGAGGCTATATACAGATGGTACTGGTACAGAGTCAATGTGGAGGCTATTTACAGATGGTACTAGTACAGAGTCAATGTGAGATATACAGGGGGTACTACAGAGTCGATGTAGGCAGATGGTACTGGTACAGAGTCAATGTGGAGGCTATATACAGATGGTACTGGTACAGAGTCAATGTGGAGGCTATATACAGATGGTACTGGTACAGAGTCAATGTGGAGGCTATATACAGATGGTACTGGTACAGAGTCAATGTGGAGGCTATTTACAGATGGTACTGGTACAGAGTCAATGTGGAGGCTATATACAGATGGTACTGGTAGAGTCAATGTGGAGGCTATTTACAGATGGTACTAGTACAGAGTCAATGTGGAGGCTATATACAGATGGTACTGGTACATAGTCAATGTAGAGGCTAATACAGGGGGTACCGGAGAGTCTATATATACAGATGGTACTGGTACAGAGTCAATGTGGAGGCTATATACAGATGGTACTGGTACAGAGTCAATGTGGAGGCTATATACAGATGGTACTGGTACAGAGTCAATGTGGAGGCTATATACAGATGGTACAGGTACAGAGTCAATGTGGAGGCTATTTACAGATGGTACAGGTACAGAGTCAATGTGGAGGCTATATACAGATGGTACTGGTACAGAGTCAATGTGGAGGCTATTTACAGATGGTACTGGTACAGAGTCAATGTGGAGGCTATATACAGATGGTACTGGTACAGAGTCAATGTGGAGGCTATATACAGATGGTACTGGTACAGAGTCAATGTGGAGGCTATATACAGATGGTACTGGTACAGAGTCAATGTGGAGGCTATATACAGATGGTACTGGTACAGAGTCAATGTGGAGGCTATATACAGATGGTACTGGTACAGAGTCAATGTGGAGGCTATATACAGATGGTACTGGTACAGAGTCAATGTGGAGGCTATATACAGATGGTACTGGTACAGAGTCAATGTGGAGGCTATATACAGATGGTACTGGTACAGAGTCAATGTGGAGGCTATATACAGATGGTACTGGTACAGAGTCAATGTGGAGGCTATATACAGATGGTACTGGTACAGAGTCAATGTGGAGGCTATATACAGATGGTACTGGTACAGAGTCAATGTGGAGGCTATATACAGATGGTACTGGTACAGAGTCAATGTGGAGGCTATATACAGATGGTATTGGTACAGAGTCAATGTGGAGGCTATATACAGATGGTACCGGTACAGAGTCAATGTGGAGGCTATATACAGATGGTACCGGACAGAGTCAATGTGGAGGCTATACAGATGGTACTGGTACAGAGTCAATGTGGAGGCTATATACAGATGGTACTGGTACAGAGTCAATGTGGAGGCTATATACAGATGGTACTGGTACAGAGTCAATGTGGAGGCTATATACAGATGGTACTGGTACAGAGTCAATGGGAGGCTATATACAGAGGTACAGAGTCAATGTGGAGGCTATATACAGATGGTACTGGTACAGAGTCAATATGGAGGCTATATACAGATGGTACTGGTACAGAGTCAATGTGGAGGCTATATACAGGGTGTTACACAGAGTCAATGATGGAGGCTATATACAGGGGTACAGAGTCAATGTGGAGGCTATATACAGATGGTACTGGTACAGAGTCAATGTGGAGGCTATATACAGATGGTACTGGTACAGAGTCAATGTGGAGGCTATATACAGATGGTACTGGTACAGAGTCAATGTGGAGGCTATATACAGATGGTGAATCAATGGTACAGAGTCAGAGTCAATGTGGAGGCTATATACAGATGGTACTGGTACAGAGTCAATATGGAGGCTATATACAGATGGTACCGGTACAGAGTCAATGTGGAGGCTATATACAGATGGTACTGGTACAGAGTCAATGTGGAGGCTATATACAGATGGTACTGGTACAGAGTCAATGTGGAGGCTATATACAGATGGTACTGGTACAGAGTCAATGTGAAGGCTATATACAGATGGTACTGGTACAGAGTCAATGTGGAGGATATATACAGATGGTACTGGTACAGAGTCAATATGGAGGCTATATACAGATGGTACTGGTACAGAGTCAATGTGGAGGCTATATACAGATGGTACTGGTACAGAGTCAATGTGGAGGCTATATACAGGGTACTGGTACAGAGTCAATGTGGAGGCGGGTACACAGAGTCAATGTGGAGGCTATATACAGGGGGTACCGGTACAGAGTCAATGTGGAGGCTATATACAGATGGTACTGGTACAGAGTCAATGTGGAGGCTATATACAGATGGTACTGGTACAGAGTCAATATGGAGGCTATATACAGGGGATACCGGTACAGAATCAATGTGGAGGTTATATACAGGGTGTTACTGTACAGAGTCAATGTGGAAACTATATACAGGGGGTACCAGTATAGAGTCGATGTCTGGGGCCACCGGTTAGTCGAGGTAATGGAGGTAATATGTACATATAGGTAGAGTTATTAAAGTGACTATGCATAGATAATAACAGAGTAGCAGCAGTGTAAAGGGGGGGGGGGGACAATTCAAATGAGTTTCCATTTAATTAGCTGTTCAGGAGTCTTTTGGCCTTGGTGTAGAAGCTGTTAAGAAGCCTTTTGGACCTAGACTTGGCACTCCGGTACCGCTTGCTGTGCGATAGCGGAGAGAACAGTCTATGACGCCAGGTGGCTGGAGTCTTTTACAATTTTTATGGCCGTCTTCTGGCACCGCCAGGTATAGTCCTGGATGGTCGGAAGCTTGGCCCCAGTAATGTACTGGGCCGTACGCACTCGTATGCCTTGCGGTCGCAGGCCGAGCAGTTGCCATACCAGGCAGTGATGCAACCAGTTCTCGATGGTGCAGCTGTAGAACTTTTAGAGATTGCATCATCTGTGGATCTATTGGAGCGGTATGCAAATTGGAGTGGGGTCTCGGGTTTCTGGGATAATGGTGTTGATGTGAGCCATGACCAGCCTTTCAAAGCACTTCATGGCTACGGACCTGTGTGCTACGGATCAGTAGTCATTTATGCAGGTTACCTTAGTGTTCTCGGGCACAGGGACTGTGGTGGTCTGCTTGAAACATGTTGGTATTACAAAAAAAGATGGAAGATGCACAGGAAAGAGTGGCTCTTAGATTTCCCTTATCCGGTATTTGTCAGTGAAAACTGTTGCCATGGTCTCCCTTCCCTTCAAACACCCCCCCTTTTCCCATATGATGTCCTGTGCTTTAACAGGTGACTGTTGCCATGGAGATGTTCCAAGTTCTCATGGTGTGTTTTTCCCTCCACAGCCAGTTACTTTTATAGACAATGTGATACCAGCAACCCATCAGGGCCTAGCAACCCATCAGGGCCTAGCAACCCATCAGGGCCTAGCAACCCATCAGGGTCTAGCAGCCCATCAGGGTCTAGCAGCCCATCAGGGCCTTCTAGCAGCCCATCAGGGCCTAGCAACCCATCAGGGCCTAGCAACCCATCAGGGCCTAGCAACCCATCAGGGCCTAGCAACCCATCAGGGCCTAGCAGCCCATCAGGGTCTAGCAGCCCATCAGGGTCTAGCAGCCCATCAGGGCCTAGCAACCCATCAGGGCCTAGCAACCCATCAGGGTCTAGCAACCCATCAGGGCCTAGCAACCCATCAGGGCCTTGGAAGACTGTATTTTACAGGCATCCTTGTCTTCTGTTCTGGTCTGACCAGTAGTGTTACTGGTTCTGGGTGAGTCTGATTTGATGGAGGTTCCCAGAAATGCATTTCTGATGTGCAAAGAAATTACTTTCTTCTTTCCCATCAGTTCCATCAGTTCCTCAATGTGCAGTGTGAATAAGTAAACTAACATCAGGTCTTTCCTGTGAGCCTTATTAATTCAGTTCTGATTAAGACGGAGTACAGTTATATTTTCAAAGCATCATTTGCCTGATTGCCATATTCATTTCACCCATCTTTCAACGCTCGTGCTGTGGTCTGTTGAATATCTGCTGAGCAGGTTCCTGTTATGTCCCAAGGCCTCGTAAGCCCACAGACAACCTTCACAGCTATTGCGTGGGTATGGAAACAAAATGGAACTGATGAACTCGTTTAGTGGTCCAAGCACACATGTTAGAAACATATAGAAATCTAGTGAAGGTTTCAGTACGTTCCATGCCCCCCCCACCCCTCCTCCGCCATTTTCTTTTTTCTCTCTCTACACCTTTTTATACCATGTTCTGTTTGTGATTTGACTGTGAGCAGGGCTACCATTTCACCCAGTTTTACAGCTCTTTTTTTTTAAATGGCCGACCCTCATGATGTTAAGGAGTACTTTACTGTGGGATCTTTCTGGCCCCAAGTGCCACACATCTCACCCCCCCCCCCCACCCCCGGGTTTGTGAGGGAATGGTTGTGGTTTAATTTTTATTGCCCTCTGCAAGGGTCCCCCCCCCCCCCCGGATATCCAACCAGGAGGGCCTAGCATTCTGGGTAAAGTAACAGTCACAAAACAAGAATAAAGCCATCATGAGAAGATGGGGGAAAACCATGAATTTCACACAAAGAACAGAGCTTATTAACCACTCAGGGATGGAGCTTTGGTTTTTATTTTATCCAGCACGTAATCACAGAGTAAATATAAAAAGCTTCAAATTGCTTGGTGGTTTTCTTCCAGACACTACTGTGATCACAGCAATGCCTGGTATCCCTTGTTCCTCCTGATGCTGCTTTAAGGGTGAGAAAACAATCCAAGCATGATGTCAGGTGGGTCTGAGTACAAACAACCAATGCCTTTATGCTTCACAGGGCTGGCCCGGCTCCAAGGTGCCTTAAGCTCATCAAGCAAAAGCGCCTCAGAGATCAAACTGGTGAAAATGAGGCCTACTTTATATACATGCCCATTTTGCAGTCCCAAATGGATGACGAATACATGCAGAACATGTTGGTTTCGTATAGTTACTTACGTTCTCCTCACACGTTGAGGATCTGCTCTATCGGTCATATTGTTTTATGAGATGCTGCTTGACATTTGAACGTGGTAAAGGTTGTAGTTCAGCCGCAGGTATCTGCTTCTACATTTGTACCCTTCAAGAGCTCAGTGGCAGCTCGCTACTTAACCCTGGACAGACAGGCCTACGACGGAGCCGTGGAGGTCGCTGTTTATCCCTGGACGGACAGGCCTACGACGGAGCCGTGGAGGTCGCTGTTTATCCCTGGATGGACAGGCCCACGACGGAGCCGTGGAGGTCGCTGTTTATCCCTGGACGGACAGGCCCACGACGGAGCCGTCGAGGTCGCTGTTTATCCCTGGACGGACAGGCCCACGACGGAGCCGTCGAGGTCGCTGTTTATCCCTGGACGGACAGGCCCACGACGGAGCCGTCGAGGTCGCTGTTTATCCCTGGACGGACAGGCCCACGACGGAGCCGTCGAGGTCGCTGTTTATCCCTGGACGGACAGGCCCACGACGGAGCCGTGGAGGTCGCTGTTTATCCCTGGACGGACAGGCCCACAACGGAGCTGTCGAGGTCGCTGTTGGCTATTGGCTAACACAGGTGGAGGTCTAATGGTTTACAGCATCTCAGCTTTGACAGAGGAGGGCAACTTGGATGAGCTGCAGTATATGAGTCTTCAATTGGCTTCACAGAAGAGTCTGAGGATGGCTTCACAGAAGAGTCTGAGGATGGCTTCACAGAAGAGTCTGAGGATGGCTTCACAGAAGAGTCTGAGGATGGCTTCACAGAAGAGTCTGAGGATGGCTTCACAGAAGAGTCTGAGGATGGCTTCACAGAAGAGTCTGAGGATGGCTTCACAGAAGAGTCTGAGGATGGCTTCACAGAAGAGTCTGAGGATGGCTTCACAGAAGAGTCTGAGGATGGCTTCACAGAAGAGTCTGAGGATGGCTTCACAGAAGAGTCTGAGGATGGCTTCACAGAAGAGTCTGAGGATGAGTGAATTAAATCCATTTTCCTCTTGTTTGTTTCTGTCTGTGTAAATTAGAGCTCCATAACCACACCTGCTGCCACTGATTCTACTCACTGTTACAATTGAAACAGTGTGGACTTGACTCAGTCTTGAAACCTGTTTGTTCAATGGCAAGATGAAGACTACAATAGGATGGAATGATTCAATGTTCCACTGCAGGAGAAAACCCCGGAGTCCTATTGTCTGTACTGGAATTCTGACTCCCACCCCGTGGCAGTTCTCCACATACTCATGTGACTGTAAGCCTTGGCTTCATGAAATATAATTTATTTTGCTTCTTACATGTCCATCTGTACATGTGTTTGCAAAATAACCGGTGTAAGTTTCAGTAATGTGTAAAAATACAAGCGGCTAGCCGAAACTGATGCGTTGTTGTGATAGGAGGGATTTGTCCTGTTGTTCAGCCATTTTGTATATTCTTACTCATTTAGTCCCTGACAGTCCCCCACTTAAAGACATTTTTTTAAATGCTAGTTCCTTTTCAAAATTAAAAAAAAAAAAAAACAAGGTTAAAAGAAATGCGTCAGTCGGGTGATGTCATTGCCCTTGTCTCTGAAATGCACGCCGTGGGGACAGAGAGGACAGGACTGGTGGGACAGTCCATGTGGTCAGAGAAGACAACATGTTGACAGCTCGAGAGTGAAGTGGACTCCAGGGTTGGGGGGTCAATTTGAATTGAAGACAGTCAATTCAGGAAGTAAACTGACATTATAGTTCAATAATTGGAAGAGAAAAAAAAGGGCATTTATTTTCAATAAACCGAAAAGTAAAAGTTCAAATAACTTTCCTTCAATTTGAATTGATCCCAAACCTGGTGGACACATGAAGCCTCTTCATGTCTGTGGTTCAGGGTCTCTGGGGTTGAGCAGTCAGAGTAATGCACCATTCAAATGTGCTCATGACTTGGACTTCTTTTGTTCTTTTGGAACTATTTTACAACCAGGAAGTGTTTTTTTTCTCCCCCCCCCATTTTCAGATGGCTCAAAATATGATGATGTCATGTTCAGTGTCTCTAGAACAACAAGTATGTAGCAAACATGGAGCAGGTTTCTACCTACTGTAGCCAGGTCTATTTTCTGAACTATTCGTTTTACGTTCGAGGTGCCCTGGTGGGCTGTGTAACCAGAATTGAGATACAGCGAGTGATGGGCGAAGGAGATGCATGAGAGAACTTTTTCCGTTCATGTAGAAGCCAGCTCCATAAAATAGGCACTTAATGAGGCATAGCCTTCAGCCTGATGATAACACATCACTAAGAGTGATCTCACCCTTTCAACTCGGGCAGGTCTGTTATCGCTGTTTCCATCCACCTTCCATCAATCTTGTCAGGCATCACGGTTTCTCATCAGTACTTTGTATATTATATATATATATATAATATGTCATTGTATCATGCAGGTTTCCATTTAATCCATGTTAAACAGCATTTTAAAGCCTTTTTGAGTATATTCTGGACAAGTTGTTAGCTCTGATCTGTCAGAAGGCCATGTCACAACAACATGTGACAGGAAGTCCCAAAACACTCGAAGGAGTCACCCCCCCTCCCATCTCCAGTCGTTGCTAACCACTTTGTTCCTAAGTATTGAAATTGTCAGGAGACCCAATTAGTTACACATCTCCTCCTCCTCCAGTTCGTTTTGTAACAATACAAATGTCACTGTCTTCTTCACGTCTGTTTTATCCTGGAAGACGAAAGCAGGGGGGTGAACGAGAGAACTGCGGCAATTACAAGCGTGTGCCAAATGGCTGACAACAATTTCCACCAATGAGCTGTTAACGCATGCGTGTCTGCAGTAAGTTTCCCTCCGTTTGGTATTAGTCAGCAGGCTTTCGGACGGTCTCGCTTTAATTAGCATTTCTTCCCAACCACTAAGTGGCATTGTTAAAAAGTTGGTTTGGCAAGTAGAAACCTGCCTGCAAGTCTATTTAGGTGAGCTGGTTTTTACCCTGGTGCCAGCAAACGTAACCCACCTTGAGATTTTATACTGTATCTTCCATTAAAAAAATTATTGTCGATCCGGGTGCTTGGAATAACAGATTTGTGTTGACGATGGCTCAGTCTACACACTAAGGAAAGTAATTCTGTGTTTGTTTCCTCATGCAGTCGGAGAGGTTCATAGTTCAGCCTCTACTCACCCCTTCTTTCCCCACCGTCAGATGTTCTACCTTCCTCAGGGTCAGTGACACGACGAGCCATCCAGCCTCAGAAAACGGTCACAAATCGTGTTGTCTTTGGGACGCTTCACCTTCAAAACGGACACTAAAAGAGCACTTTGGAAAGGTACTTCCTGTTGGCCACCACACCTCTTGGCAACTCACCTGGAGTCCAGTGAACGTCCATCTGGCTCATGTCGAGGCCTGGATAACAGTGTCATCAACGACAAGGGAGTGGAGTTTGACCATTGGGGAGCCACATTTATGAGTGTAAGTTATGAAGTGGTGGCGTTGTGAGACCTTAATAGTCATTCCTCTGATAGGACAGTACTTCCTCTTAGAGAGCAGCAGTTCAGTGTCTGGACACACTCAATGAGGAAAGCAGAGACATGACATCATCTGTACAGGAAATGGTGTAGGACCCTGTTCTGTTGTCCTTCTGGGGAGCTTCTTTTGGAATGGAGGAGGAGTAATCGGTCATTCTCTTCAACGTCTCTTTTGGGTTGTTTATCGGTCAGTTGTTGTTGCAACAGACTCATGCTAACAACAACGATGTAATGTTATGGTTGAACACCATCCAATAGAAGCAGGGAATAGTTTATAATCTCTGTCTGCCGACCAGGACACCCGTCTACCGATGTGTATAAACCTGAGATTGCTGATGCTATGTATTGGCCAGTGAAAGGTTTTGAAGACACCGGTCGGCCATATTGACCCATCAGAAGGAGCAATCCTCAATAGGAATGAATGGGATTCTGAAGTATTTCAATAAAATGTCAAAATGACATGTATTTGTTATAGTGGGCGGATGGTAACATTTAGTACTCTCAAAAAATGCCACTTTAAAGCTGCAATATGTAGTTTTTTTTTGTGTGGGGGGGCGATCTGACCAAATTCACATAGAAATGTGAGTTATAGATCTGTTAATCTAATTGAAAGCTAGTCTAAGAAGTAGATCAGTTCTCTGTGCTTTATTTCTACACTTACATTAAGTTTTTTTTGCTTTTTACTTTTCGGTTTTGTACACCAGCTTCACACAGCTGAAAATTCAATATTTTGGGGGGTTTAATTAAGATATTTCACAGGGGTTTTAGATGGTTCGATGATTCTCACAGAGGTTTTAGATGGTTCGATGATTCTCACAGGGGTTTTAGATGGTTCGATGATTCTCACAGAGGTTTTAGATGGTTCAATGATTCTCACAGAGGTTTTAGATGGTTCAATGATTCTCACAGGGGTTTTAGATGGTTCAATGATTCTCACAGGGGTTTTAGATGGTTCAATGATTCTCACAGAGGTTTTAGATGGTTCAATGATTCTCACAGAGGTTTTAGATGGTTCAATGATTCTCACAGAGGTTTTAGATGGTTCAATGATTCTCACAGAGGTTTTAGATGGTTCAATGATTCTCACAGAGGTTTAGATGGTTCAATGATTCTCACAGATGGTTCAATGATTCTCACAGAGGTTTTAGATGGTTCAATGATTCTCACAGCGGTTTTAGATGGTTCAATGATTCTCACAGCGGTTTTAGATGGTTCAATGATTCTCACAGAGGTTTTAGATGGTTCAATGATTCTCACAGAGGTTTTAGATGGTTCAATGATTCTCACAGAGGTTTTAGATTGTTCAATGATTCTCACAGAGGTTTTAGATGGTTCAATGATTCTCACAGCGGTTTTAGATGGTTCAATGATTCTCACAGCGGTTTTAGATGGTTCAATGATTCTCACAGAGGTTTTAGATGGTTCAATGATTCTCACAGAGGTTTTAGATGGTTCAATGATTCTCACAGAGGTTTTAGATGGTTCAATGATTCTCACAGAGGTTTTAGATGGTTCAATGATTCTCACAGGGGTTTTAGATGGTTCAATGATTCTCACAGCGGTTTTAGATGGTTCAATGATTCTCACAGAGGTTTTAGATGGTTCAATGATTCTCACAGGGGTTTTAGATGGTTCAATGATTCTCACAGGGGTTTTATATGGTTCAATGATTCTCAGCGGTTTTAGATGGTTCGATGATTCTCACAGGGGTTTTAGATGGTTCAATGATTCTCACAGAGGTTTAGATGGTTCGATGATTCTCACAGGGGGTTTAGATGGTTCGATGATTCTCACAGAGGTTTAGATGGTTCAATGATTCTCACAGCGGGGTTTAGATGGTTCAATGATTCTCACAGGGGTTTTAGATGGTTCAATGATTCTCACAGAGGTTTAGATGGTTCAATGATTCTCACAGGGGTTTTAGATGGTTCGATGATTCTCACAGAGGTTTTAGATGGTTCAATGATTCTCACAGCGGTTTTAGATGGTTCAATGATTCTCACAGGGGGTTTAGATGGTTCAATGATTCTCACAGGGGTTTTAGATGGTTCAATGATTCTCACAGGGGTTTTAGATGGTTCAATGATTCTCACAGGGGTTTTAGATGGTTCGATGATTCTCACAGGGGTTTTAGATGGTTTGATGATTCTCACAGGGGTTTTAGATGGTTCAATGATTCTCACAGGGGTTTTAGATGGTTTAATGATTCTCACAGGGGTTTTAGATGGTTCAATGATTCTCACAGGGGTTTTAGATGGTTCGATGATTCTCACACATGGTTCGATGATTCTCACAGCGGTTTTAGATGGTTCAATGATTCTCACAGCGGGGTTTAGATGGTTCAATGATTCTCACAGCGGGGTTTAGATGGTTCGATGATTCTCACAGGGGTTTTAGATGGTTCAATGATTCTCACAGGGGTTTAGATGGTTCGATGATTCTCACAGAGGTTTTAGATGGTTCAATGATTCTCACAGAGGTTTTAGATGGTTCGATGATTCTCACAGGGGTTTTAGATGGTTCAATGATTCTGACAGAGGTTTTAGATGGTTCGATGATTCTCACAGAGGTTTTAGATGGTTCAATGATTCTCACAGGGGTTTTAGATGGTTCAATGATTCTCACAGATGGTTCGATGATTCTCACAGAGGTTTTATATGGTTCGATGATTCTCAGAGGTTTTAGATGGTTCAATGATTCTCACAGGGGTTTTAGATGGTTCAATGATTCTCACAGCGGTTTTATATGGTTCGATGATTCTCACAGAGGTTTTAGATGGTTCAATGATTCTCACAGAGGTTTTATATGGTTCGATGATTCTCACAGAGGTATTAGATGGTTCAATGATTCTCACAGAGGTTTTAGATGGTTCAATGATTCTCACAGGGGTTTTAGATGGTTCAATGATTCTCACAGGGGTTTTAGATGGTTCAATGATTCTCACAGGGGTTTTAGATGGTTCGATGATTCTCACAGGGGTTTTAGATGGTTCAATGATTCTCACAGGGGTTTAGATGGTTCAATGATTCTCACAGGGGTTTTAGATGGTTCAATGATTCTCACAGGGGTTTAGATGGTTCAATGATTCTCACAGAGGTTTTATATGGTTCAATGATTCTCACAGGGGTTTTAGATGGTTCGATGATTCTCACAGGGGTTTTAGATGGTTCAATGATTCTCACAGAGGTTTTAGATGGTTCAATGATTCTCACAGGGGTTTTAGATGGTTCAATGATTCTCACAGAGGTTTTAGATGGTTCAATGATTCTCACAGGGGTTTTAGATGGTTCGATGATTCTCACAGAGGTTTTAGATGGTTCAATGATTCTCACAGAGGTTTTAGATGGTTCAATGATTCTCACAGGGGTTTTAGATGGTTCGATGATTCTCACAGGGGTTTAGATGGTTCGATGATTCTCACAGAGGTTTTAGATGGTTCGATGATTCTCACAGGGTTTTAGATGATTCGATGATTCTCACAACGGTTTAGATGGTTCGATGATTCTCACAGGGGTTTAGATGGTTCGATGATTCTCACAGGGGTTTTAGATGGTTCGATGATTCTCACAGGGGTTTTAGATGGTTCAATGATTCTCACAGGGGTTTTAGATGGTTCGATGATTCTCACAGATGGTTCGATGATTCTCACAGGGGTTTTAGATGGTTCAATGATTCTCACAGGGGTTTTAGATGGTTCGATGATTCTCACAGGGGTTTAGATGGTTCAATGATTCTCACAGGGGTTTTAGATGGTTCGATGATTCTCACAGGGGTTTAGATGGTTCAATGATTCTCACAGGGGTTTTAGATGGTTCAATGATTCTCACAGATGGTTCGATGATTCTCACAGGGGTTTTAGATGGTTCGATGATTCTCACAGGGGTTTTAGATGGTTCAATGATTCTCACAGAGGTTTAGATGATTCGATGATTCTCACAGAGGTTTTAGATGGTTCGATGATTCTCACAGGGTTTTAGATGATTCGTTTCTCAATTTAGATTCTCAGAATCATCGAATCAGAGGTTTTAGATGGTTCGAATCATCTAAACCTCTGTGAGAATTCACTATCCTTTGAGGAATCATCGAACCATCTAAACTTTAGATGGTTCGATGATTCTCACAGGGGTTTAGATGGTTCGATGATTCTCACAGGGGTTTTAGATGGTTCGATGATTCTCACAGGGGTTTTAGATGGTTCAATGATTCTCACAGGGGTTTTAGATGGTTCGATGATTCTCACAGATGGTTCGATGATTCTCACAGGGGTTTTAGATGGTTCAATGATTCTCACAGGGGTTTTAGATGGTTCGATGATTCTCACAGGGGTTTAGATGGTTCAATGATTCTCACAGGGGTTTTAGATGGTTCAATGATTCTCACAGATGGTTCGATGATTCTCACAGGGGTTTTAGATGGTTCGATGATTCTCACAGGGGTTTTAGATGGTTCAATGATTCTCACAGAGGTTTAGATGATTCGATGATTCTCACAGATGGTTCAATGATTCTCACAGGGGTTTTAGATGGTTCAATGATTCTCACATGGGTTTTAGATGGTTCGATGATTCTCACAGAGGTTTAGATGGTTCGATGATTCTCACAGGGGTTTTAGATGGTTCAATGATTCTCACAGGGGTTTTAGATGGTTCAATGATTCTCACAGGGGTTTTAGATGATTCGATGATTCTCACAGATGGTTCAATGATTCTCACAGGGGTTTTAGATGGTTCGATGATTCTCACAGCGGTTTTAGATGGTTTAATGATTCTCACAGGGGTTTTAGATGGTTCAATGATTCTCACAGAGGTTTTAGATGGTTCAATGATTCTCACAGAGGTTTTAGATGGTTCAATGATTCTCACAGGGGTTTAGATGGTTCAATGATTCTCACAGGGGTTTAGATGGTTCAATGATTCTCACAGGGGTTTTAGATGGTTCAATGATTCTCACAGGGGTTTTAGATGGTTTAATGATTCTCACAGAGGTTTAGATGATTCGATGATTCTCACAGGGGTTTTAGATGGTTCAATGATTCTCACAGGGGTTTTAGATGGTTTAATGATTCTCACAGAGGTTTAGATGATTCGATGATTCTCACAGAGGTTTTAGATGATTCGATGATTCTCACAGAGGTTTTAGATGATTCGATGATTCTCACAGAGGTTTAGATGGTTCAATGATTCACTGGTGGTTTTGTCACATAATCTGAAATTATGCGAACCAGGAAATGGTGGAGCAATTTCTGCACATTGCTGTGTGTGTTGTGTGTGTGTGTGTGTGTGTGTGTGTGTGTGTGTGTGTGTGTGTGTGTATCGTTATATTTATCTTACATAATATAATTTAAAGTATGCATTAATGTGTCTAATAGAATAAACGTGGCAAAAACTAATGTAGACATTCATAAATGCATTTCTATAGCAAAATGTTTTTTTTTTTACTTTGCTGGAGGAGTAAAATGGAGGCGCGACGGCTTCAATACAGCGCCCCCTATCAGTCATCTAGTGTATATGTACATCACTGGTTTCAGCACGAGAGCCTGTAAGTTCATCGGAAGATTTAAGTTTGCTCTGATGTGTCACTGATCCCCAGCAGAAGAAACATGACATTTTGTTTGGAGGCATACAGCTGCTTACGGTCGGAAAAAACCCTCCAATGAAGTGCAATGAGATGGGCTCTTGTTTATATCATGTTTCTCACATGATGAACAAGCGCCTTGTGCAATGTTGTGGGTGATTGGGGGGTGAGGGGGGGGGGGGGGTAAAGAGAAGAGGACGCGCATCACAGAGATTTTACAGTCAGCTAGTGTATACAGTATACATTTAGGATAATAAACATATCCTCGCTCACTCTCACACCTGAAGTGAAAGCAGGGCATATTGATTTATAATGTACAGTGGTTGGACCAGGATGTTGTACTATTCACTATTCACACCCCTGAATCAATACTTTGTTAAATTACCTTTTGGCAGCGATTACAGCTGTGAGTCTTTCTGGGTAAGTTTCTAAGAGCTGAGAGTCTTTCTGGGTAAGTCTCTAAGAGCTGTGAGTCTTTCTGGGTAAGTCTCTAAGAGCTGTGAGTCTTTCTGGGTAAGTCTCTAAGAGCTGTGAGTCTTTCTGGGTAAGTCTCTAAGAGCTGTGAGTCTTTCTGGGTAAGTCTCTAAGAGCTGTGAGTCTTTCTGGGTAAGTCTCTAAGAGCTGTGAGTCTTTCTGGGTAAGTCTCTAAGAGCTGTGAGTCTTTCTGGGTAAGTCTCTAAGAGCTGTGAGTCTTTCTGGGTAAGTCTCTAAGAGCCTTTCTGGGTAAGTCTCTAAGAGCTGTGAGTCTTTCTGGGTAAGTCTCTAAGAGCTTTACACACCTGGATTGAGCAACATTTGTCCTTTTATTCCTATTCAAAATTCTTCAAGCTCAGTCAAATTGGTTGTTGATAATTTTCTATGTCTTGCCATAGATGTTCAAGCAGATTTAAGTCAAAACTGTAACTTGGCCACTCAGGAACATTCACTGTCTTCTTGGTAAGCAAATCCAGTGTAGATTTGACCTTGTGTTTTTGGTTATTGTCCTGCTGAAAGATGAAGTCATCTCCCAGTGTCTGGTGAAAAGCAGACAACCAGGTTTTCCTCTAGGATGTTGCCTGTGCTTTGTTCCATTAGTTTTTGTTTTTTTTTATCCTGAAAAACTCACCAGCCCTTAATGATTACAAGCATACCCATAACACCACTATGCTTTAAAATATGGAGATTGGTTCTCCGCAATGTGTTGTTTTGGATTTGGCTCAAACACTTTCTATTCAAGACAAAGTGAATTGCTTTGCCACATTTTTTTGCAGTATTACTTCAGTGCCTCATTGTAAACAGGATACACGTTTTGGAATATTTCTGTACAGGCTTCCTCCTTTTCACTCTGTCAATTAGGTTACTATTGTGGAGTAACTACAATGTTGTTGAGCCATCCTCAGTTTTCTCAAATCACCATTGGTCTCATGGTGAAATCCTTGAGTGGTTTCCTTCCTCTGAGTTAGGAAGGACGCCTGCATCTTTGTAGTGATTAGGTGTATTGATACACCATCCAAAGTGTAATTAATAATTTCACCATGCTCAAAGGGATATTCAATATCTGCTTAACATCTCTGTGTTCCCCGACACCTAAATGCATTTCTTAATAGTTGTCAGATTGGCTACTACTGCTATACAGATATAGGTGTCTAGGAAGAGTTAATACATTTTCTATCAGAATGTTAGAAAGATATCTCATTTAATCTAACCATATTAAATGATTGTAAAGCATTCTTCCTCACCTCAAGTTCAACTGTTGGTGCGCACTGCCTTCATAGGCCTGCAGTAGCTAAGCCGAATAATAGACATACCACACAAAAACGTTGCTTTTTCTTAACTTAAAGTGACGTAAAATGTTAATCAACTCACGTTCCCGTTGATATTCATGACGTCAGAGGGTTATTACATTCACTCAAGTTATGGTGTGACATCTGGATACCAGGCCACATTTCAACATCTAGCTGACAAGATTTTACGCTGAATGGACAAAACATTAGGAACACCTTCCTCATATTGCATTGCACCCTTTGCCCTGAGAGCAGCTTCGATTTACCGGCGCATGGACTCTAAAAGGTGTTGAATGCGTTCCACAGGGATGCTGGCCCATGTTGACTACAATACGTTCCACAGGGATGCTGGCCCATGTTGACTACAATGCGTTCCACGGGGATGCTGGCCCATGTTGACTACAATACGTTCCACAGGGATGCTGGCCCATGTTGACTACAATGCGTTCCACGGGGATGCTGGCCCATGTTGACTACAATGCGTTCCACAGGGATGCTGGCCCATGTTGACTACAATACGTTCCACAGGGATGCTGGCCCATGTTGACCAATGCGTCCCACAGGGATGCTGGTCCATGTTGACTACAATGCGTTCCACGGGGATGCTGGCCCATGTTGACTACAATGCGTTCCACAGGGATGCTGGCCCATGTTGACTACAAAGCGTTCCACAGGGATGCTGGTCCATGTTGACTACAATGCGTTCCACAGGGATGCTGGTCCATGTTGACTACAAAGCGTTCCACAGGGATGCTGGCCCATGTTGACTACAATGCGTTCCACAGGGATGCTGGCCCATGTTGACTCCAATGCGTTCCACAGGGATGCTGGCCCATGTTGACTACAAAGCGTTCCACAGGGATGCTGGTCCATGTTGACTACAATGCGTTCCACAGGGATGCTGGCCCATTGTTTACATTTACATTACATTTAAGTCATTTAGCAGACGCTCTTATCCAGAGCGACTTACAAATTGGTGCATTCACCTTATGACATCCAGTGGAACAGCCACTTTACAATAGTGCATCTAAATCTTTTAGGGGGGGGGGGGTGAGAAGGATTACTTATCCTATCCTAGGTATTCCTTAAAGAGGTGGGGTTTCAGGTGTCTCCGGAAGGTGGTGATTGACTCCGCTGTCCTGGCGTCGTGAGGGAGTTTGTTCCACCATTGGGGGCCAGAGCAGCGAACAGTTTTGACTGGGCTGAGCGGGAACTGTACTTCCTCAGTGGTAGGGAGGCGAGCAGGCCAGAGGTGGATGAACGCAGTGCCCTTGTTTGGGTGTAGGGCCTGATCAGAGCCTGGAGGTACTGAGGTGCCGTTCCCCTCACAGCTCCGTAGGCAAGCACCATGGTCTTGTAGCGGATGCGAGCTTCAACTGGAAGCCAGTGGAGAGAGCGGAGGAGCGGGGTGACGTGAGAGAACTTGGGAAGGTTGAACACCAGACGGGCGGCGGCCCAGCCAACAGCGAGTTGCAGTAATCCAGGCGGGAGATCACAAGTGCCTGGATTAGGACCTGCGCCGCTTCCTGTGTGAGGCAGGGTCGTACTCTGCGGATGTTGTAGAGCATGAACCTACAGGAACGGGCCACCGCCTTGATGTTAGTTGAGAACGACAGGGTGTTGTCCAGGATCACGCCAAGGTTCTTAGCGCTCTGGGAGGAGGACACAATGGAGTTGTCAACCGTGATGGCGAGATCATGGAACGGGCAGTCCTTCCCCGGGAGGAAGAGCAGCTCCGTCTTGCCGAGGTTCAGCTTGAGGTGGTGATCCGTCATCCACACTGATATGTCTGCCAGACATGCAGAGATGCGATTCGCCACCTGGTCATCAGAAGGGGGAAAGGAGAAGATTAATTGTGTGTCGTCTGCATAGCAATGATAAGAGAGACCATGTGAGGTTATGTCAGAGCCAAGTGACTTGGTGTATAGCGAGAATAGGAGAGGGCCTAGAACAGAGCCCTGGGGGACACCAGTGGTGAGAGCGCGTGGTGAGGAGACAGCTTCTCGCCACGCCACCTGGTAGGAGCGACCTGTCAGGTCGGACGCAATCCAAGCGTGGGCCGCGCCGGAGATGCCCAACTCGGAGAGGGTGGAGAGGATCTGATGGTTCACAGTATCGAAGGCAGCCGATAGGTCTAGAAGGATGAGAGCAGAGGAGAGAGAGTTAGCTTTAGCAGTGCGGAGCGCCTCCGTGATGCAGAGAAGAGCAGTCTCAGTTGAATGACTAGTCTTGAAACCTGACTGATTTGGATCAAGAAGGTCATTCTGAGAGAGATAGCGGTAGAGCTGGCCAAGGACGGCACGTTCAAGAGTTTTGGAGAGAAAAGAAAGAAGGGATACTGGTCTGTAGTTGTTGACATCGGAGGGATCGAGTGTAGGTTTTTTCAGAAGGGGTGCAACTCTCGCTCTCTTGAAGACGGAAGGGAAGTAGCCAGCGGTCAGGGATGAGTTGATGAGCGAGGTGAGGTAAGGGAGAAGGTCTCCGGAAATGGTCTGGAGAAGAGAGGGGATAGGGTCAAGCGGGTAGGTTGTTGGGCGGCCGGCCGTCACAAGACGCGAGATTTCATCTGGAGAGAGAGGGGAGAAAGAGGTCAGAGCACAGGGTAGGGCAGTGTGAGCAGAACCAGCGGTGTCGTTTGACTTAGCAAACGAGGATCGGATGTCGTCGACCTTCTTTTCAAAATGGTTGACGAAGTCATCTGCAGAGAGGGAGGAGGGGGGGGGGGGGGAGGGATTCAGGAGGGAGGAGAAGGTGGCAAAGAGCTTCCTAGGGCAGATGCTTGGAATTTAGAGTGGTAGAAAGTGGCTTTAGCAGCAGAGACAGAGGAGGAAAATGTAGAGAGGAGGGAGTGAAAGGATGCCAGGTCCGCAGGGAGGCGAGTTTTCCTCCATTTCCGCTCGGCTGCCCGGAGCCCTGTTCTGTGAGCTCGCAATGAGTCGTCGAGCCACGGAGTGGGAGGGGAGGACCGAGCCGGCCTGGAGGATAGGGGACATAGAGAGTCAAAGGATGCAGAAAGGGAGGAGAGGAGGGTTGAGGATGCAGAATCAGGAGATAGGTTGGAGAAGGTTTGAGCAGAGGGAAGAGATGATAGGATGGAAGAGGAGAGAGCGAAGGTTGGGACGGCGCGATACCATCCGAGTAGGGGCAGTGTGGGAAGTGTTGGATGAGAGCGAGAGGGAAAAGGATACAAGGTAGTGGTCGGAGACTTGGAGGGGAGTTGCAATGAGGTTAGTGGAAGAACAGCATCTAGTAAAGATGAGGTCGAGCGTATTGCCTGCCTTGTGAGTAGGGGGGGAAGGTGAGAGGGTGAGGTCAAAAGAGGAGAGGAGTGGAAAGAAGGAGGCAGAGAGGAATGAGTCAAAGGTAGATGTGGGGAGGTTAAAGTCGCCCAGAACTGTGAGAGGTGAGCCGTCCTCAGGAAAGGAGCTTATCAAGGCATCAAGCTCATTGATGAACTCTCTCCGAGGGAACCTGGAGGGCGATAAATGATAAGGATGTTAAGCTTGAAAGGGCTGGTAACTGTGACAGCATGGAATTCAAAGGAGGCGATAGACAGATGGGTAAGGGGAGAAAGAGAGAATGACCACTTGGGAGAGATGAGGATCCCGGTGCCACCACCCCGCTGACCAGAAGCTCTCGGGGTGTGCGAGAACACGTGGGCGGACGAGGAGAGAGCAGTAGGAGTAGCAGTGTTGTCTGTGGTGATCCATGTTTCCGTCAGTGCCAAGAAGTCGAGGGACTGGAGGGAGGCATAGGCTGAGATGAACTCTGCCTTGTTGGCTGCAGATCGGCAGTTCCAGAGGCTACCGGAGACCTGGAACTCCACGTGGGTCTTGCGCGCTGGGACCACCAGATTAGGTGGCAGGCCACGCGGTGTGGAGCGTTTGTATGGTCTGTGCAGAGAGGAGAGAACAGGGATAGACAGACACATAGTTGACAGGCTACAGAAGAGGCTACGCTAATGCAAGGAGATTGGAATGACAAGTGGACTACACGTTTCGAATGTTCAGAAAGTTAAGCTTACGTAGCAAGAATCTTATTGACTAAAATGATTAAAATGATACAGTACTGCTGAAGTAGGCTAGCTGGCAGTGGCTGCGTTGTTGACACTACACTAATCAAGTCGTTCCGTTGAGTGTAATAGTTTCTACAGTGCAGCTATTCGGAGGCTAGCTGGCTAGCTAGCAGTGTTGATTACGTTACGTTGCGTTAAAAGAACGACAATAGCTGGCTAGCTAACCTAGAAAATCGCTCTAGACTACACAATTATCTTTGATACAAAGACGGCTATGTAGCTAGCTATGTAGCTAGCTACGATCAAGCAAATCAAAGCGTTGTGCTGTAATGAAATGAAATGAAAATGTGATACTACCTGTGGAGCGAAGCGGAATGCGACCGGGTTGTTGAGTGGGAAGTTATATTCGGTAGACGTTGGCTAGCTGTTAGCTGTTAGCTAGCTAGCAGTGTCTCCTACGTTAAGGACGACAAATAGCTGGCTAGCTAACCTCGGTAAATTAAGATAATCACTCTAAGACTACACACTCTAAACTACACAATTATCTTGGATACGAAGACAGCAAAGACAACTATGTAGCTAGCTAACACTACACTAATCAAGTCGTTCAGTTGAGTGTAATAGTTTCTACAGTGCTGCTATACGGTGGACGTTAGCTATGTGGCTAGCTGCTGGGCAGTTGACTACAATGCTTCCCACAGTGGTGTCAAGTTGGCTGGATGTCCTTATGGGGGGGGGGTGGACATTTCTTAATACACACAGGGAAACTATTGTGTGTGAAAAACCCTGCAGCGTTGCAGTTCTTGACACACTCAAACAGGTGTGCCTGGCACCTACTACCATACCCCGTTCAAAGGCATTTAAATATTTTGTCTTGCCCATTCACCCTCTGACTGGCACACGTACACAATCCATGTCTCAATTATCTCAAGGCTTAAAAATCCTTCTTCAACATGTCTCCTCCCCCTCATCTATGCTGATTGAAGTGGATTTAACTAGTGACATCAGTAAGCGATCATAGCTTTCACCTGGTCGGTCTGTCTTGTTAAGAGATGGAGGTTCCTAATGTTTTGTACACTCAGTGGATAAAAGCTATTGCTTTTCCAAAAGAGCTGTGTGAACAATTTGAGACTGTCTCTTGTACACTCAAACTTCATAAAAACATTCAAATTGGACCGGCTCATGATGAGATCACACGGTTCATGAGATCACACGGTGCATGATGAGATCACACGGTGCATGATGAGATCACACGGTGCATGATGAGATTACACGGTGCATGACGGCCCACGCTTGGATTGCGTCCTACCTGACAGGTCGCTCCTACCAGGTGGCGTGGCGAGAATCTGTCTCCTCACCACGCGCTCTCACCACTGGTGTCCCCCAGGGCTCTGTTCTAGGCCCTCTCTTATTCTCGCTATACACCAAGTCACTTGGCTCTGTCATAACCTCACATGGTCTCTCCTATCATTGCTATGCAGACGACACACAATTAATCTTCTCCTTTCCCCCTTCTGATGACCAGGTGGCGAATCTCTGCATGTCTGGCAGACATATCAGTGTGGATGACGGATCACCACCTCAAGCTGAACCTCAGCAAGACGGAGCTCCTCTTCCTCCCGGGAAGGACTGCCCGTTCCATGATCTCGCCATCACGGTTGACAACTCCATTGTGTCCTCCTCCCAGAGCGCTAAGAACCTTGGCGTGATCCTGGACAACACCCTGACGTTCTCAACTAACATCAAGGCGGTGTCCCGTTCCTGTAGGTTCATGCTCTACAACATCCGCAGAGTACGACCCTGCCTCACACAGGAAGCGGCGCAGGTCCTAATCCAGGCACTTGTCATCTCCCGTCTTGATTACTGCAATGCTGTTGGCTGGGCTCCCTGCCTGTGCCATTAAACCCCTACAACTCATCCAGAACGCCGCAGCCCGTCTGGTGTTCAACCTTCCCAAGTTCTCTCACGTCACCCCGCTCCTCCGCTCTCTCCACTGGCTTCCAGTTGAAGCTCGCATCCGCTACAAGACCATGGTGCTCGCCTACGGAGCTGTGAGGGGAACGGCACCTCAGTACCTCCAGGCTCTGATCAGGCCCTACACCCAAACAAGGGCACTGCGTTCATCCACCTCTGGCCTGCTCGCCTCCCTACCACTGAGGAAGTACAGTTCCCGCTCAGCCCAGTCAAAACTGTTCGCTGCTCTGGCCCCCAATGGTGGAACAAACTCCCTCACGACGCCAGGACAGCGGAGTCAATCACCACCTTCCGGAGACACCTGAAACCCCACCTCTTCAAGGAATACCTAGGATAGGGTAAGTAAGGGTAAGTAATCCTTCTCACCCCCCTTCTCCCCCAACAAGATTTAGATGCAAGTGGCTGTTCCACTGGTTGTCATAAGGTGTAAGCACCAATTTGTAAGTCGCTCTGGATAAGAGCGTCTGCTAAATGACTTAAATGTAATGTAAATGTAAATGTAAATGTAATGAGATCACACGGTGCATGATGAGATCACACGGTGCATGATGAGATCACACGGTGCATGATGAGATCACACGGTGCGAGCAGCAGGCTCTCGACATCCGCAGGGCCCCCTTTTTTTAAAACTTCTATTTAGAAAAGTGCGCGTTATCTGTGAGACTTCTATTTGTTTGCCGTCATACAAATGCAATGCAGAACGATTTTAAAAAGACGACACCATGATGACGTTCCAACTCGTCCAGATGCTCAATAAACATCAGATCCAGAGTTTTACTGCTGTCTACAGCGTTGTCTGGGCCCGTGGCCAATCCGATACGGAGACCATGAGACAACACAGCAGTGTTTGTGGGGTAGGCTGAAGAAAAAGTAATATCTCAGACTGGCCAATAAAAAAATTAAAATAAAAGATTAAGATGGGCCAAAGAACACAGACGCTGGACAAGAGAGATGACTTTTTTCAGAGCAACTCTGCCTAGAAGACCAGCATCCCGGGGGTCGCCTCTTCACTGTTGACGTTGAGACTGGACAGAGCAACTCTGCCTAGAAGGCCAGCATCCCGGGGGTTGCCTCTTCACTGTTGACGTTGAGACTGGACAGAGCAACTCTGCCTAGAAGGCCAGCATCTCGGGGGTCGCCTCTTCACTGTTGACGTTGAGACTGGACAGATGAACTCTGCCTAGAAGGCCAGCATCCCGGGGGTCGCCTCTTCACTGTTGACGTTGAGACTGGACAGAGCAACTCTGCCTAGAAGGCCAGCATCCCGGAGACGCCTCTTCACTATTGACGTTGAGACTGATGTTTTGCGGGTACTGTTTAATGAAGCTGCCAGTTGAGGATTTGTGAGTTTCTCAAACTAGACACTCTAATGTACTTGACCTCTTGCTCAGTTGTGCACCGGGGCCTCCCACTTGTCTTTCTATTCTGGTTAGAGCCAGTTTGCGATGTTCTGTGAAGGGAGTAGTACACAGCGTGGTACGAGATCTTCAGTTTCTTGGCAATTTCTCGCATGGAATAGCCTTCATTTCTCAGAACAATAGACTGATGAGTTTCAGAAGAAAGTTCTTTGTTTCTTGTTTTTGAGCCTGTAATCGAACCCACAAATGCTGATGCTCCAGATACTCAACTAGTCTAAAGAAGGACAGTTGTATTGCTTCTTTAATCAGGACAATAGCTTTCAGCTGTGCTAACATCATTGCAAAAGGGTTTTCTATTGATCAATTAGCTTTTAAAATGATAAACTCATATTATTATTATTATTATTATTATATTATATTATAAACTCTGATTAGCTAACACAACGTGCCATTGGAACACAGGAGTGATGGTTGCTGATAATGGGCCTCTGTACACCTATTCTATTAAAAATCTGCCGTTTCCAGCTACAATAGTAATTTACAACATTAACAATGTCTACACTGTATTTCCGATCAATTTGATGTTTTAATGGACAAAAAAAAGTTGCTTTTCTTTCAAAAACAAGGACATTTCTAAGTGACACCAAACTTTTGAACGGTAGTGTACATACATACTCACTCACACATTTTGATGCCACACACACACACACATGCATATTGATGCCACACACACACACACACACACACATGCATATTGATGCCACACACACACACACACACACACACACACACACACACACACACACACACACACACACACACACACACATGCATATTGATGCCACACACACACACACACACACACACACACACACACACACACACACACACACACACACAC